>NW_016108218.1:58600-65951 GCF_001604975.1 Cebus imitator | reverse complement strand
ATGTTTAGGTTCAGAGAGATAGAAACATGTTTCTTCTAAAAGCTTCGTTTGGATATTCCAGAGTGAATGGGAGTATAGGGTGTAATGAGAAATATCTGGCTCTGAAAGAAAAATGGAGGTATCTAGCAGAATGGTTGTCAAGGCGTACAATCAACTTACAGAGTTAAAGTGATGTCTGTGTGTAGCAGTTCAGAAACAATTTCTTTGTAGAATCTAGCAACAGATATTTCCAGCCATATACAGGCACATATGAATTAGCTGTAAGACTGCGTGCAAAACACAAGAGAAACGTAGATTACAAACTGCTCTGCTTTGTGTTCCTTCACCTTAGGAAGTTGCATCTACGTGTAGATTCAGCGAGTTAGAAACACGTTTCTTCTGAAACTGCGGTTGGGTATTGCAGAATGAATGGGAGCATAGGATGTAATGAGAAATATCTGGCTCTTAAACAAAAATGGAGCTATCTAGCAGAACGGTTGTCAAGGTCTGCAATCAACTTACAGAGTTAAACTGTTGGCTGTGTGCAGCAGTTCAGATACCCTTTCCTTGCGGAATCTAGCATTCTTTCACCTTTGGAAGTAGCGTCTATTTTTAGATTCAGCGAGGTGGAAACACGATTCTTCTAAAATCTGCGTTTGGATATTCCAGAGTGAATGGGATTCTAGGCTGTAATGAGTAATATCTGGATCTACAACAAAAACGCAGCTATCCAGCAGAACAATTGCCAAGGTGTACAATCAACTTTCAGAGTTAAACTGATGTGTGTGTGCAGCAGTTCAGCAGCCACTTCTTCGGAGAATATAGAAACAGATATTTCCAGCCATATACAATCACATAAGAATTAACAGTAAGACTGCGTGTAAAACACAGGACAAACGTGGATTTCAAACTGCTCTGTATTGTATTTGTTCATCTAAGGAAGTTGCATCTATGTTTATATTCAGCGAGTTACAAACACATTTCTTTTAAAAGCTGAGTTTGGATATTCCAGAGTTAATGGGAGTATAGGCTGTAATGAGAAATATCTGGCTTTGAAAGAAAAATGGAAGACTGTAGCAGAATGGTTGCCAAGGTGTACAATCAACTTACAGAGTTAAACTGATGTCTGTGTGCAGCAGTACAGACACCCTTTCCTTGGAGAACTTAGCAACAGTTATTTCCAGCCATATACTGGCATATAAGAAATAGGAGTAAGACTGCGTGTAAAATGCAGGAGAAATGTAGATTTCAAACTGCTCTTCTTTGTGTTCTTTCACCTTAGGAAGTTAGATCTAGGTTTATATTCAGCGAGTTAGAAACACGTTTCTTCTAAAAGCTGCGTTTGGATAGTCCAGGGTGAATGGGAGTATAGGCTGTAATGAGATGTATCTGTCTCTAAAGAAAAAACGGAGCTATCTAGCTGGTAAGTTGTCAAGGTGTACGAACAACTTACTGTGGTAAATGTTAGTGTCTATACAGAAGTTCAGAAACCCTTTCTTTGGAGAATCTAAAAACAGATATTTCCAGTCGTATAGAGGCATATAAGAATTAGCAGTGAGACTGCATGTAAAACACTGGAAAAATGTAGATTTCAAAGTGCTCTGCTTTGTGTTCGTTCACCTAAAGAAGTTGCATCTATGTTTAGATTCAGCGAGTTAGAAACACGTTTCTTCTAAAAGCTGCGTTTGGATATTCCAGAGTGAATGGGAGTATTGGCTATAATTAGAAATATCTGGCTCTAAAACAAAAACGAAGCTATCTAGCAGAACGGTTGTCAAGTTGTACTATCAACTTACAGAGTTAAACTGCTATGTGTATGCAGCAGTTCAGAATCCCTTTCTGTGGAGAATCTGGTACCAGATATTTCCAGCCATATACAGGCATATAAGAATTAGTAGTAAGACTGCGTGTAAAACTCAGGACAAACGTAGATTTCAAACTGCTCTGCTTTGTGTTCCTTCAACTTAGGAAGTTGCATCTATGTTCAGATTCTGCAAGTTAGAAACACGTTTCTTCTAAAAGCTGTGTTTGGATATTCCAGAGTGAATGGGAGTATAGGGAGTAATGAGAAATATATGGCTCTAAAGCAAAAACGGGGCTATCTATCAGAACGGTTGTCAAGATGTAAAATCAAGTTACAGAGTTAAACTGAGGTGTGTGTGCAGCAGTTCAGAAATCCTTTCTTTGGATAATCTAGCAAAAGATATTTCCAGCCAGATACAGGCATATAGGAAGTAGCAGTAATACTGCTTGTAAAACACAGGAGAAACGTAGATTTCAAACTGTTCTGCTTTGCATTTTTTCACCTAAGGAAGTTGCATCTATACGTAGATTCAGTGAGCTAGAAACACGTTTCTTCTAAAAGCTGCGATTAGATATTCCAGAGTGAATGGGAGTATAGGCTGTAATGACAAATATCTGGTTCTAAAACGAAAGCACAGCTATCTAACAGAATGGTTGTAAAGGTGTAAAATCAACTTACAGAGTTAAACTGATGTGTGTGTGCAGCAGTTCAGAAACCCTTTCTTTGGAGAATCTAGAAAAAGATATTTCCAGCCATATACAGGCGTATAACAATTGGTAGTAAGACTGCATGTAAAACACAGGAGAAACGTAGATTTCAAACTGCTCTGCTTTGTTTTCATTCACCTTACAAAGTTGCATCTATGTTTAGATTCAGCGAGTTAGAAACACGTTTCTTCAAAAAGCTGCGCTTGAATAGTCCAGAGTGAATGGGAGTATAGGCTGTAATGACAGATATCTGGCTCTAAAACAAAAACGGAGGTATCTAGCAGAACAGTTTTCAAAGTGTGCAATCAACTTTCAGAGTTAAACTGACGTGTGTTTGCGGCAGTTCAAAAACTTTCTTTGCTGTATCTAGAAACAGATATTTCCAGCCATATACAGGCATGTAAGAATTAGCAGTAAGAATGCGTGTAAAACACAGGAGAAACGTCCATTCAAAATGCTCTGCTTTGTGTTCTTTACTGTATTAATTTGCATCTATCTTTAGATTCAGCGAGTTAGAAACACATTTCTTCTAAAAGCTGCGGTTGGATATTCCAGAGTGAGTGGGAGTATAGGCTGTAATGGGAAATATCTGGCTCTAAAACAAAAACGCAACTATCTAGCAGAACAATTGTCAAGGTGTGCAATCAACTTACAGAATTAAACTGATGTGTGGGTGCAGCAGTTCAGAAACCCTTTCTTTGTAGAATCTAGAAACAGATATTTCCAGCCATATACATGCGTATAACAATTAGCAGTAAGACTGCATGTAAAACACAGGAGAAACGTAGATTTCAAACTGCTCTGCTTTGTTTTCATTCACCTTAGAAAGTTGCATCTATGTTTAGATTCACCAAGTTACAAATGTGTTTCTTCAAAAACCTGCGCTTGAATATTCCAGAGTGAATGGGAGTATAGGCTGTAATGAAAGATATCTGGCTCTAAAACAAAAACGGAGGTATCCAGCAGAACAGTTTTCAAAGTGTGCAATCAACTTTCAGTGTTAAACTGACGTGTGTGTGAGGCAGTTAAGAAACTCTTTCTTTGGCGAATCTAGAAACAGATATTTCCAGCCATATACAGGCATGTAAGAATTAGCAGTAATACTGCATGTAAAACACAGGAGAAACGTCCAATTCAAAATGCTTTGCTTTGTGTTCTTTACCGTAGGAAGTTGCTTCTATGTTTAGATTCAGCCAGTTAGAAACACGTTTCTTCTAAAAGCTGCGCTTGGATATTTCAGAGTGAATGGGAGTATAGGCTGCAATGGGAAATACCTGGCTCTAAAACAAAAGCGCAACTATCTAGGAGAACAATTGTCAAGGTGTGCAATCAACTTACAGAATTAAACTGATGTGTGTGTGCAGCAGTTCAGAAACATTTTCTTTGGGTAATCTAGCAACAGATATTGCCAGCCATATACAGGCATATAAGAATTATCAGTAAGACTTACTGTAAAACACAGGAGAAACATTCATTTTAAACCACTCTGCTTTGTGTTCGTTCACCTAAGGAAGTTCCATCTATGTTTAGATTTAGCTAGTTAGAAACACGTTTTTCTAAAAGCTGTGTTTTGATATTCCAGATTGAATGGGAGTATGGACTAATGAGAATATCTGGCTCTAAAACAAAAAACAGAGCTATCTAGCAGATCGGTTGTCAAGGTTTACAATCAACTTGCAGAGGTAAAGTGATGCGTTTGTCCAGCAGTTCAGAAACAATTTCTTTAGAGAATCTAGTAACAGATTTTTCCAGGAATATACAGGCATATAGATTTAGCAACAAGACTGCATGTAAAACACAGGAGAGGCTTATATTTGAAACTGCTCTGCTTTGTGTTCATGCAGCTTAAGAAGGTGCATCTATGTTTACATTCAGCGACTTAGAAACACGTTTCTTCTAAAAGCTGCATTTGGATATCCCATAGTGAATGGGAGTATAGTCTGTAATGAGAGGTATCTGGCTCTAAAACAAAAACGGATCTATGTAGCGGGTCGTTTGTCAAGGTGTACAATCAACTTACTGCGGTAAATGGAAGTGTCTCTACAGAAGTTCAGAAACACTTCCTTTTGAGAATCTAGCAACAGATATTTCCAGTCAGATATAGGCATATAAGAAGCAGTAGTAAGACTGCGTGTAAAACACAGGAGAAACGTAGATTTCATACTGCTCTGCTTTGTGTTTGTTCACCTAAGGAAGTTGCATCTATGTTTATATTCAGCGCATTAGAAACACGTTTCTTCTAAAAGCTGCGTTTGGATATTCTAGAGTGAAAACAACGGTAGCCTGTAATGAGAAATATCTGGCTCTAAAAGAAAAACGCAGCTATCTAGCAGAACGGTTGTCAAGGCGTTCGATCAACTTACAGAGATAAACTGATGTGTGTGTGCAGCAGTTCAGAATCCCTTTTTGTGGGGTATCTGGTAACAGATATTTCCAACCATATACAGGCATATAATAATTAGCAATAAGGCCGAGTATAAAACACAGGAGAAACGTTCATTTCACATGGCTCTGCTTTGTGATCGTTCACCTTAGGAAGTTGCATCTATCTTCACATTCAGCGAGACAGAAACACGTTTCTTCTAAAAGCTGCGTTTGGATATTCCAGAGTGAATGGGAGTATAGGCTGTAATTAGAAGTATCTGGCACTAAAAATAAAAACGGAGCTATCTAGCAGAACAGTTGTCAAGGTGTACCATCAAGTTACAGAGTTAAAATAATATGTGCGTGTAGCAGTTCAGAAACCCTTTCTTTGGAGAATCTAGAAACAGATATTTCCAGCCATATAAAGGCATATAAGGGTTAGCAGTAAGACAGTATGTAAAACACAGGAGAAACATAGATTTCAAACTGCCCTGCTTTGTGTTCTTTCACCTTAGGTAGTTGCATCTATGTTTACATTCAGCAAGTTAGAAACACATTTCCTCAAAAAGCTGCGCTTGAATATTCCAGAGTGAATGGGAGAATAGAGTGTAATGGGAAACATCTGGCTCTAAAACAAAAACGGATCTATCTAGCCGAACGGTTGTCAAGGTGTTCTATCAACTTACTGAGTTAAACTGATGTGTGTGTGAAGCAGTTCAGAAACACTTTCTTTGGATAGTATAGCAACAGACATTTGCAGCCATATACAGGCATATCAGAATAAAAGTAGGCGGGGCATGGTGGTTCAAGCCTGTAATCCCAGCACTTTGGGAGGCTGATGAGGGTGGATCACGAGGTCAAGCGATCGAGTCTATCCTGGTCAACATGGTGAAGCCTCGTCTCTACTAAGAATACAAAAAATTAGCAGGGCATGGTGGTGCATGCATGCAATCCCAGCAACTCAGGAGGCTGAGGCAGAATTGCCTGAACCCAGGAGGCAGAGGTTGGGGTGAGCTGAGATCTTGCCATTGCACTCCAGCTAGGGTAACATGAGTGAAACTCCGTCTCAAAAAAAAACCAAAAAAAAATTTGCAGTAAGACTGCGTGTAAAACGAGGAGAAACGCAGATTTGAAACTGCTCTGCTTTGTGTTCGTTCACCTTAGGAAGTTGCATCTATGTTTAGATTCAGGGAGTTAGAAACACGTTTCTTCTAAAAGCTACGTTTGGATATTCCAGAGTGAATGGGAGTACAGGCTGCAATTAGAAATATTGGGCGCTAAAACAAAAACGGAACTATCTCGCAGAACGTTTGTCAAGGTGTACAATCAACTTACAGAGTTAAACTGATATGTGCGTGCAGCAGTTCAGAAACCCTTTCTTTGGAGAATCTAGAAACAGATATTTCCAGTCATATACAGGCATAAAAGAATTAGCAGTAAGACTGCGTGTAAAACACAGGAGAAACGTAAATTCCAAACTGTTCTGCTTTGTGTTCGTTCAACTTAGGAAGTTGCATCTATATTTAGATTCAGCGAGTTAGAAACATGTTTCTTCTAACACCTGCGTTTGGATATTCCAGAGTGAATGGGAGCATAGGCTGTAATGAGAAATATCTGGCTCTGAAAAAAAATGGAGGTATCTAGCAGAATGTTTGTCATGGTGTACAATCAACTTACAGAGTTAAACTGATGTGTGTGTGTAGCAGTTCAGAAACACTTTCTTTGGATAATCTAGCAACAGATATTGCCAGCCATATACATGCATATTAGAATTATCAGTAAGGCTTCGTGTAAAACACAGCAGAAACATTCATTTTAAACTGCTCTGCTTTGTGTTCATTCACCTAAGGAAGATGCATCTATGTTTAGATTCAGCGAGTTAGAAACACGTTTTTCTAAAAGCTGCGTTTTGATATTGCAGAGTGAATGGGAGTATAGGCTGTAATGAGAAATATCTGGCTCTAAAACCAAAAACGGAGCTATCTAGCAGAATGGTTGTCAAGGTTTACAATCAACTTGCAGAGGTAAACTGATGTGTGTGTGCAGCAGTTCAGAGACCATTTCTTTGGAGAATCTAGTAACAGATTTTTCCAGCCATATACAGGCATAAAAGATTTAGCAGCAAGAGTGCGTGTAAAACATGGGAGAGGCTTATATTTGAAACTGCTCTGCTTTGTGTTCATTCAGCTTAGGAAGTTGCATCTATGTTTAGATTCAGCGAGTTAGAAACACGTTTCTTCTAAAAGCTGCTTTTGGATACTCCAGAGTGAATGGGAGTATAGTGTGTAATGAGAGTTATCTGACTCTAAAACAAAAATGGAGGTATCTAGCAGAACAGTTGTCAAAGTGTGCAATCAACTTTCAGAGTTAAAGTGACGTGTGTGTGCAGCAGTTCAGAAACTCTTTCTTTGGTGAGTCTACAAACAGATATTTCCAGTCATATACAGGCATGTAAGAATTATCAGTAAGACTGCATGTAAAACACAGGAGAAACGTC
>NW_016108218.1:54737-56712 GCF_001604975.1 Cebus imitator | reverse complement strand
TAAAACACAGGAGAAACCTATATTTCAAACTGCTCTGCTGTGTGTTCGTTCACCTTAGGAAGTTGCATCTATATTTAGATTCAGCGAATTAAAAACACGTTTCTTCTACAAGTTTTGTTTGGATATTCCAGAGTGAATAGGAGTATAGGCTGTAATGAGAAATATCTGACTCTAAAACAATATCAGAGCTATCTAGCAGAATGGTTTTGACGGTGTACATTCAACTTGCAGAGTTAAACTGATGTGTGTATAGGGCAGTTCATAAACTCTTTCTTTGGAGAATCTAGAAACGGACACTTAGAGCCATAGAGTGGCATATAAGAATTAATAGTACGATTTCATCTAAAACACAGAAGAAATGTATATTTCAAACTGCTCTGCTGTGTGATCGTTCACCTTAGGAAGTTGCATCTATGTTTAGATTCAGCGATTTAGAAACACGTTTCTTCTACAACCTGCGTTTGGATATTCCAGAGTGAAATGGAGTATATGCTGTAATGAGAAATATCTTGCTCTAAAACGAAAACGTAGCTATCTCACAGAATGGTTGTCAAGGTGCACATTCAACTTACAGAGTAAACTGATGTGTGTATACAGCAGTTCAGAAACACTTTCTTTGGAGAATCTGTAAAAGGACAATCCAGCCATATACAGGCATATAAGAATTAACACTAGGACTTACTGTAAAACAGAAAACTATATTTCAAACTGCTCTGCTGTGTGTTCCTTCACCTTAGGAAGTTGCATCCATGTTTTGATTCAGCGAGTAAAAAAGACGTTTCTCCTAAAAGCTGCATGTGGATTTTCCAGAGTGCATGGGAGTATATACTATAGAGAGAAACATCTGTCCGTAAAAGAAAAACAGGGCTATCTAGCAGAATAGTTGTCAAGGTGTACATTCAACTTACAGAGCTAAACTGATGTGTTTATGTAGCAGTTCAGAAACCCTTTCTATTTAGAATTTAGAAATGGGGAATTTCAGCCATGTATAGTTATATAGGAATTAGCAGTAAGACTGGGTCTAAAACACAGGAGAAACGTATATTTCAAACTGCTCTACTGTGTTTTCGTTCACTTTAGGAGGTTCCATCCATGTTTGGAATCAGCGAGTTAGAAAGACATGTCTTCTAAAAGCTGCGTGTGGATATTACAGAGTGAGTGGGAGTATATGCTATAAAGAGGAACATCTATCGGTAAAACAAAAAAGCAGATATCTAGCAAAATAGTTGTCAAGGTGTCCATTCACCTTCCAGAGTTAAACTGATGTGTGTATGTAGCAGTTCTAAAACCCTTTCTTTGGAACATGTATAAACGGATATTTCCAGCCATATACTGGCATATAACTATTAGCAGTAAGACTTCCTCTAAAACACAGGAGAAACGTATATTTCAAATTGGTCTGCTGTGTCTTCGTTCTCCTTTTGAAGTTGCATCTATATTTTGATTCAGGAAGGTAGAAACACGTCTGTTCTAAAAGCTGCATTTGGATATTTCAGAGTGTATGGGAATATATGCTCTAATGAGAAATATCTGGCTGTAAAACAAACAAAAAAAAGCTTTTTAGCAGAATGGTTGTCAATGTGTACATTCAACTTACAGAGATAAACTGATGTGTGTATGTAGCAGTTCAGAAACCCTTTCTATTTAAAATCTAGAAAAGGATATTTCCAGTCATATACAGGCATATATGTATTAGCACTATAGAGGCATATAAGAATTAGCAGTAAGACTGCATATAAAACACAGGAGAAATGTATAATTCAAACTGCTCTGCTGTGTGTTCATTTAACTTAGGAAGTTGCATCTATGTAAAGATTCAGCGCATCAGAAACAGGTTTCTTCTAAAGCTATGTTTGGATATTCCTGAGGGAATGGGTTTATAGGAGATAATGCGAAATACCTGGCTCTAAAACAAAAACGGAGCTATCTGGAAGAAGGATTGTCAACGTGTATATTCAACTTACAGATTTAAACA
>NW_016108218.1:50364-51487 GCF_001604975.1 Cebus imitator | reverse complement strand
AGGTGTGTATTCAACTTACAGAGTTAAACAGACGTGTGAATGTAGCAGTTCAGAAACCCTTTTTTTTTTTTTGAGAATCTAGAAACAGATATTTCCAGGCATACATGGGTATACAAGAATAAGTGCTAGGATCGCGTGTAAAACACAGGTGAAACGTATCATTCAAACTGCTCTTCTGTGTGTTCGTTCACCTTAAGAAGTTGCATCTATGTTTACATTCAGCGAGTTGGAAACACGTTTCTTCTAAAAGTTGCGTTTGGGTATTCCTGAGTGAATGGGAGTATAGCGTGTATTGAGAAATATTGGCTCTAAAACAAAAAATGGAGTTATCTAGCAGAATGATTGTCAAAGTCTATTTCAACGTGCAGAGTTAAACTGATGTGTGCATGTAGCAGTTCAGAAACCGTTTCTTTGGAGAATCTAGAAACAGATATTTCCAGCCATATTCAGGTATATAAGAATTAGCAGTAAGATCGCTTCTAAAACACAGGTGAAACATATATTTCAAACTGCTCTGCTGTGTGTTCGTTCAGTGTAGGAGGTTGCATCTATGTTTACATTCAGCCAGTTACAAACACGTTTCTTATAGTAGCTGCGTTTGGATATTCCTGACTGAATGGGAGTATAGGGTGTGATGAGAAATATCTGGGTCTAAAACAAAAGCGGAGCTATCTAGCAGAATGATTGTCAAGGTGTATATTCAACTTGAAGAGTTAAACTGATGTGTGAAAGTAGCAGTTCAGAAACCCTTTCTTTGGAGAATCTAGAAACAGATATTTCCAGCCAAATACAGGCATATTAGAATTAGCGGTAAGGTCACGTGTAAAACACAGGAGAAACGTACATTTCAAAGTGCTCTGCTGTGTGTTCACCTTAGGAAGCTGCATCTATGTTTACATTCAGCCAGTTAGAAAGACATTTCATCTACAAGCTGCGTTTGGACTTTACTGAATGAATGGGCATATAGGGTGTAATGAGAAATATCTGGCTCTTAAAGAAAAACGGAGCTATGTAGCAGAATTATTGTCAATTTGTATATTCCACTTACAAACTTAAACTGTTGTGTGAATGTAGCAGTTCAGTAACCCTTTCTTTGTTTTGTTTAGCAGTCTTATATACAGGT
>NW_016108218.1:43833-49949 GCF_001604975.1 Cebus imitator | reverse complement strand
TCTTTCAAACTGCTCTGCTGTGTGTTTCTTCACCTTAAGAAGTTGCATCTAAGTTTAGATTCAGCGAGTGAGAAACATGTTTCTTCTAAAGCTGCGTTTGGATATTCCCAAGGGAATGAGTGTATAGGGGGTAATTAGAAATATCTGGCTCTAAAACAAAAAGGGAACTATCTGGAAAAATGATTGTCAAGATGTATATTCGACTTACAGAGTTAAACTGATGCGTGAATGTAGCAGATCAGAAACACTTTCATTGGAGAATCTAGAAACAGATATATCCAGGCATATACAGATATACAAAAATCTATATAACAAAAACGGATCCATCTAGCAGAATGGATGTCAAGGTGAACATTCAACTTACAGAGTTAAACTGATGTGTGTATGTAGCAGTTCAGGAGCCCTTTCTTTGGAGAATCTACAAACAGATATTTCCAGCCCTGTACACGCAGAGAAGAATTAGCAGTAAAACTGCATCTTAAACACAGGAGAAACGGATATTTCAAACTGCTCCGCTTGTGTGTTAGTTCACCTTAGGAAGTTGCATCTATGTTTAGATTCAGCGAGTCAGAAACACGTTCCTTCTAAAAGCTGCGTTTGGATATTCCAGATTGTATGGTGGGAGTATATGCATTCAACTTACAGAGTTAAATTGATGTGTGTATGTAGAAGTTTGGAAACCCTTTCTTTGGAGAATGTAGAATGCGTGTATAGGGGGTAATTAGAAATATCTGGCTCTAAAACAAAAACCGAGCTATCTAGCAGAATATTTGTCAACTTGTGTGTTCAACTTACAGAGGTAAACCGACGTGTGTATGCAGCAGTTCAGAAACCCTTTCTTTGGAGAATCTGAAAACAGATATTTTGACCAAATCCAGTAAATAAAAGAATTAGCACTAAGACTCGTGTGAAACACAGAAAAAAAGGATCTTTCAAACTGCTCTGTGTGTGTTCATTTACCTTAAGTTGTTGCATCTATCTTTAGATTCAGTGAGTTAGAAATATTTTTCATCTACGAGCTGCATTTGGACATTCCAGAGTGAATCAGAGTATATGCTGTATTGAAAAATATCTGGCTCTAAAACAAAAATGGAGCTATCTAGCAAAATGGTTGTCAATCTCTGCATTCAACTTCCAGAGTTAAACTGATGTGTGTATGCAGCAGTTAAGAAATTTTTTCTTTGGAGATTCTAAAAACAGATATTTTCAGCCAAATCCAGGCATATAAGAATTAGCAGTAAGACTACGTTTAAAACAGAGAGAAAACGGATCTTTCAAACTGCTCTGCTGTGTGTTCATTCACCTTAGGAAGTTTCACCTATCTTTATATTCAGCGAGTTAGAACATGTTACTTCTAGGAGCTGCGTTTGGACATTCTACAGTGAATGGGAGCATATGCTGTCATGAGAAATTTCTAGCTCTAAAGAAATACCGTGCAGAATGGTTGTCAATGTGTGCATTCGACTTACAGAGTTAAGCTGATGTGTGCATGCAGCAGTTCAGAAACCCTTTTTTGCAGAATCTAAAAACAGATACTTCCAGGAAAATCCAGGCATATAAGAATTAGCAGTAAGACTGCATTTAAAACACAGAAAAAACGGATATTTCAAACTGCTCTTCTGTGTGTTCGTTCACCTTATGAAGTTGCATCTATGTTTATATTCAGCCAGGTCTAAAACATAAATGGAGCTATTTGGCAGGATGATTGTCAAGGTGTGTATTCAACTTACTGAGTTAAACTGTTGTGTGAATGCAGCAGTTCAGAAAACCTTTCTTTGCAGAAACTAGAATCAGATATTTCCAGCCATATACAGGTATATAAGAAATACTCCCATTCACTGTCAATCTACAAACACAGCTCGTAGAATAAACGTTTTTCTAACTCCCTGAATCTAAAGATAGATGCAACTTCCTTAGGAGAAGGAACACACAACAGAGCAGTTTGAAAGATATGTTCATTTTCTGTTTTCAACACAGTGTAATCAGAAATATGCGGCTCTAAAACAAAAACGTTTCTTCTAGGAACTCCATTTGGACATTCCAGAGTGAATGGGTAAGTTCTATTGAACATAGAGAGTTAAACTTACTCTGTAAGTTGAATGTTCACCTTTATAACAATTCTACTAGATAGCTCTGTTTTTGTTTTAGAGCCAGATATTTCTCATTGTTTCTTCTAAAATCTGTGTTTGGATATTAATGAGTGAATGGGAGCATAGGGAGTAATGAGAAATATCTGGCTCTAAAACAAAAATCGAGCTATCTAGCAGAATGGTTGTCAAGGTGAACATTCAACATACAGAGTTAAACTGACGTGTGTATGTAACAGTTGAGACATTTCTATTTAGAATCTGGAAACAGATATTTCCAAACATATACAGGCATATAAGAATTAGCAGTAAGACTGCGTCTAAAACACAGGAGAAACCTATATTTCAAACTGCCCTGCTATGTGTTCGATCAACTTAACAAGCTGCATATTGGTTTAGATTCAGCGCATTAGAAAGACGTTTCATCTAAAAGCTGCATATGGATATTCCAGAGTGAATGTGTGCATAGGCTTTAATGAGAAATACCTGGCCCTAAAACAGAAACGGAGCTATCCAGCAGTATGATTGTCAGGGTGTATATTAAAGTTACAGAGTTAAACTGATGTGTCAATGTAGCAATTCCCAAACGCTTTCTTTGGAGAATCTAGAAACAGATATTTCCAGCCACATACAGTTATATGAGGATTAGCGGTAAGATCGCTTCTAAAACACAGGTGAAACGTATCTTTCAAACTGTTCTGCTGTGTGTTTGTTCACCTTAGGAAATTACATCTATGTTTACATTCAGCCAGTTACAAACACGTTTCTTCTGAAACCTGTGTTTGGATATTCCTGAGTGAACGGGAGTATAGGTTGTAATGGGAAATATCTGGCTGTAAAACAAAAATGGAGCTCTCCAGCAGAATGATTGTAAAGGTGTATATTCACCTTACAAGTTAAACTGAAGTGTGAATGCAGCAGTTCAGAAACCCTGTTTTTTGGAGAATCTAGAAACAGATATTTCCAGCCATTTGCAGGTATATAAGAATTAGCAATAAGATCGCATCTAAAACACAGGTGAAAATTATCTTTCAAACTTCTCTGCTGTTTGTTCCTGCATGTTAGGAAATTGCATCTATGCTTAGATTTAGCCAGTTAAAAACACGTTTATTATAAAAGCTGGGTTTGGATATTCCTGAGTGAATGGGAGTATCGGGTGTAATGAGAAATATCTGGCTCTAAAAGAAAAATGGAGCTATGTAGCAGAATGATTGTCAAGGTGTATATAAAATGTACAGAGATAAACTCATGTGTGAATGTAGCAGAACAGAAAACCTTTCTTTGGAGAATCTAGAAACAGATCTTTCCAGGACTATACTGGTGTGTAAGAATTAGCAGTAAGATTGCATCTAAAACACAGGTGAAATTTATATTTCAAGCTGCTCTATTGTGTCTTCATTCTCCTTATGAAGATCCATCTATATTTACATTCAGCCATTTAGAAACACGTTTCTTCTAAAAGCTGCTTTTGGACATTCATGACTTAATTGGAGTATACGGTGTAGTGAGAAATATCTGGCTCTAAAACAAAAACGGAGCTATCTGGCAGAATAATTGTCAAGGTGTATATTCAACTTACGGAGATAAACTGATGTGTGAATGTAGCAGTTCAGACAACCTTTCTTTGGAGGGTCTAGAAATAGATATTTCCAGCAATATACAGGTATACATAAGAATTAGCACTATGATCGCGTCTAAAACACAGGTGAAATGTATCTTTCAAACTACTCTGCTGTGTGTTCGTTCACCTTAGGAAGTTTCATCTCTGTTTACATTCACTGAGTTAGAAACACGTTTCTTCTAAAAGCTGCGTTTGGATATTCCTGAGTGAATGGGAGTATAGGGTGCACTGAGAAATATCTGGCTCTAAAAAAAAAAAAGGAACTGTGTAGCAGAATGATTGCCAACTTGTATAGTAAACTTACAGAGTCTAACTGATGTGTGAATATAGCACTTCAGAAACCCTTTCTTTGCAGAATCTAGAAACAGATATTCCCAGGCATATACAGATATGTAAGAAATAGTGGTAAGATCGTGCCTAAAACACAGGTGAAACGTATCTTTCAAACTGATCTGCTGTTTGTTCCTTCACCTTAGGAAGTTGCATCTATGTTAAGAGTCAGCGAGTTGTAAACACGTTTCTTCTAAAAGCTTTGATTGGATATTCCTGAGTGAATGGGGGCATAGTTTGTAATGAGAAATATCTGGCTCTAAAACAAAAACGGAGCTATCTGGCAAAATGATTGTCAATGTGTATATTCCCCTTACAGAGTTAAACTGATGTGTGAATGTAGCAGTTCAGAAACCCTTTCTTTGGAGAATCTGGAATCAGATATTTCCAGCCATATACATGTATATAAGAATTAGCGTTATGATCGCGTCTAAAACACAGGGGAAACGTAGCTTTCAAACTGCTGTCCTGTGTGTTCGTTCACCTTAAGAAGCTGCATCTATGTTTACATTCACCGAGTTAGAAACACGTTAATTCTAAATCAAGCGTTTGGATACTCCTGAGTGCATGGGAGTATAGGGTGTAATGAGAAATATCTGGCTCTAAAACAAAAACGCAGCTATGTAGCAGACTGATTATCAAGGTGTATATTCAGCTTACAATGTTAAACTGGTGTGTGAAAGTAGCAGTTCAAAAACCCTTTCTTTGTAGCATCTAGAAACAGATATTTCCATTCATATATAGGCATATTAGAATTAACGGTAAGACAGCATCTAAAATACAGGTGAAACGTATTTTTCAAACTGCTCTGCCTAGTTTTCATTCGCCTTAGGAAGTCGCATCTATGTTTACATTCAGCCCATTAAAACACGTTTCTTCTAAAAGCTGCGTTTGGATATTCCTATGTGAATTGGGAGTATAGGGTGTAATGAGAAATATCTGGCTCTAAAACAAAAACTGAGCTTTCTGGCAGAATGATTGTCAAGATGTACATACAAATTACAGAGTTAAACTGATGTGTCAATGTAGCAGTTCAGAAACCCTTTCTTTGTAGAATCTAGAAACAGATACCTCCAGCCATATACAGATATGTAAGAAATAGTGGTAAGATCGCGTCTAATACACAGGTGAAACGTATCTTTCAAACTGCTCTGCTGCATGTTCGTTCACCTTAGGAAGTTGCATCTATATGTATATTCAGAGAGTTACAAACAAGTTTCTTCTAAAACCTGCGTTTGGATATTCCTGAGTGAATGGGAGTATAGCGGGTAATGAGAAATACGTGGCTCTAAAACCAAAACCGAGCTATCTAGCAGAATAATTGTCAACTTGTATATTCAACTTACAAAGTTAAACTGATATGTGAATGTAGCAGTTCAGAAACCCTTTCTTTGGAGAATCTAGAAACAGATATTTCCAGCCACATACAGGTATACAAGAATTAGCAGTAAGGTCGCATCTAAAACACAGGTGAAACGTATCCTTCAAACTGCCCTGCGGTGTGCTCGTTCACCTTAGGAAGTTGCATCTGTGTTTACATTCAGCAAGTTGGAAACACGTTTTCTGAAAGCTGTGTTTGGATATTCCTGAGTGACTGGGACTATATTGTGTAATGACAAATATCGGGCTCTAAAACAAAAATGGACCTATCAGGCCCAATGATTGTCAAGGTGTATATTCAGCTTACAGAGTTAAACTGATGTGTCAATGTAGCAATTCAGAAACCCTTTCCTTGGAGGATCTAGAAAGAGATATTTACAGCAACATACAGTTATATGAGGATTATCGGTAAGAAGTCGCATCTCTGTTTACATTCAGCCCATTAAAACACGTTTCTTCTAAAAGCTGCGTTTGGATATTCCTATGTGAATTGGGAGTATACGGTGTAATGAGAAATATCTGGCTCTAAAACAAAAACTGAGCTATCTGGCAGAATGATTGTCAAGGTGTACATTCAAATTACAGAGTTAAACTGATGTGTCAATGTAGCAGTTCAGAGACCATTTCTTTGTAGAATCAAGAATCAGACACTGGGGTCAGTTGGGGGGAAATAGGGGAGGGACGGTGGGGGGGGGAGC
>NW_016108218.1:39836-43528 GCF_001604975.1 Cebus imitator | reverse complement strand
CCCAAAACCTAAAATACAATAAAATAAATAAATGGAAAAAAAAAAAGAATCAGATATTTCCATTCATATACAGGTATACAAGAATTAGCGGTAAGATCGCATCTAAAACACAGGTGAAACGTATCTTTCAAACTGATCTGCAGTGTGTTCGTTCACTTTAGGACGTTGCATCTAAGTTTAGATTCAGCGAGGTAGAGACACTTTTCTTCTAAAAGGTGCGTTTGGATATTCCTGAATGAATGGGAGCATATGGTGTAATCAGAAATATCTGGCTCTAAAACAAAAACGGAGCTATCTAGTAGAATGATTGCCAAGGTTAATATTCAACTTACAGAGTTAACCTGATGTGTGAATGTTTCAGTTTAGAAACCCTTTCTTTCGAGAATCTAGAAACACATCTTTCCAGCCATATACTGGTGTGTAAGAATTAGCAGTAAGATCGCGTCCAAAACACAGGTGAAACGTATCTTTCAAACTGCTCTGCTGTGTCTTCGTTTTCTTTAGGAAGTTGGATCTATATTTACATTCAGCCATTTGGAAACACGTTTCTTCTAAAAGCTGCGTTTGGACATTCATGAGTTAATTGGTGTATATGGTGTAATGAGAAATATCTGGCTCTAAAACAAAAACGGAGCTATGTAGCAGAATGATTTTCAAGGTTTATATTCAACGTACAGAGTTAAACTGATGTGTGAATGTAGCAGTTCAGAAATCTTTTCTTTGGAGAATCTAGAATCAGTTATTTCCCGCCATATACATTTATATAAGAATTAGGGGTAAGATAGCATCTAAAACAAAGGTTTCAAACTGCTCTGCTGTGTGTTCGTTTACCTTAGGAAGTTGCATCTATGTTTACATTCAGTCAGATAGCAACACGTTTCTTCTAAAAGCTGCGTTTGGATATTCCTGAGTGAATGGGAGTAAAGGGTGTTGAGAAATATCTGGCTCTAAAATAAAAAGGAACTATGTAGCAGAATGATTGTCAACTTATATATTCAATTTACAGAGTTAAGCTGACGTGTGAATGTAGCATTTCAGAAACCCTTTCGTGGGGGTATCTAGAAACAGATATTTCCAGACGTATGCAGGTATATAAGAATTAGCGGTAAGGTCGCGTCTAAAACACAGGTGAAACGTATCTTTCAAACCGTTCTGCTGTGTGTTCATTCAACTTAGGAAGTCGCGTCTGTATTTACATTCAGCCAGTTAGAAACACGTTTCTTCTAAAAGCTGTGATTGGATATTCCTGAGTCAATTGGGAGTTAGGGTGTAATGAGCAATATCTGGCTGTAAAACAATAATGGAGCTATCTGGCAGAATGATTGTCAACTTGTATAGTCAACTTACAGAGTTAAACTGATGTGTGAATATAGCACTTCAGAAACCCTTTCTTTGCAGAATCTAGAAACTGAAATTTCCAGCCATATTCAGGTATATGAGAATTAGCGGTAAGATCGCGTCTAAAACACAGGTGAAACGTATCTTTCAAACTGCTCTTCTGTGTGTTCGTTCACCTTAAGAAATAGCATACATCTTTACATTCAGGCAGTTAGAAACACGTTTCTTCTAAAACCTGAGTTTGGATATTCCTGAGTGATTCGGAATATGCGGGTAATGAGAAATATCTGGCTCTAAAACAAAAACGGAGTTATATGGCAGAATGATTGTCAAGGTGTATATTCAACTTACAAAGGTAAACTGATGTGTGAAAGTAGCAGTTCAGAAACCCTTTCTTTGGAGAATCTAGAAACAGATATTTCCAGCCATATACAGGTATATAAGAATTAGCCTTAAGATTGAGTCTAAAACACAGGTGAAACCTATCTTTCAAACTGCTGCCCTGTGGGTTCGTTCACCTTAGGAAGTTGCATCTATGTTTACATTCACTGAGTTAGAAACACGTTAATTCTAAATCAACTGTTTGGATACTCCTGAGTGCATGGGAGTATAGGGTGTAATGAGAAATATTTGGTTCTAAAACAAAAACGCAGCTATGTAGCAGACTGATTATCAAGGTGTATATTCAACTTACAATGTTAAACTGGTGTGTGAAAGTACAAGTTCAAAAACCCTTTCATTGTAGAATCTAGAAACAGATATTTCCATTCATATACAGGCATGTAAGAATTAATGGTAAGACAGTGTCTAAAATACAGGTGAAACGTATCTTTCAAACTGCTCTGCCTAGTTTTCGTTTGCCTTAGGAAGTCGCATCTATGTTTACATTCAGCCCATTAAAACACATTTCTTCCCTGAACCAGTGAGGCGGAGGATGCGGTGAGCCAAGATTGTGCCATTGCACTCCAGCCTGGGTAACAAGAGCGAAACACTATCTCAAAAAAAAACAAACAAACAAATAACAAAAACAACAACAACAACAACAAAAAAACACGTTTCTTCTAAAAGCTCCATTTGGTTTTTCCTGTGTGAATTGGGAGTGTAGGGTGTAATGAGAAATATCTGGCTCTAAAACAAAAAATGAGCTATCTGGCAGAATGATTGTCAAGGCGTACATTCAAATTACAGAGTTAAACTGATGTGTCAATGTAGCAGTTCAGAAACCCTTTCTTTGTAGAATCTAGAAACAGATAACTCCAGCCATATACAGATATGTAAGAAATAGTGGTAAGATCGCGTCTAATACACAGGTGAAACGTATCTTTCAAACTGCTCTGCTGCATGTTCGTTCACCTTAGGAAGTTGCATCTATATTTATATTCAGAGAGTTACAAACACGTTTCTTCTAAAACCTGCGTTTGGATATTCCTGAGTGAATGGGAGTATAGGGGGTAATGGGAAATATCTGGCTCTAAAACCAAAACGGAGGTATCTAGCAGAATAATTGTCAATTTGTATATTCAACTTACGAAGGTAAACTGATGTGTGAATGTAGCAGTTCAGAAACCCTTTCTTTGGAGAATCTAGAAACAGATATTTCCAGCCACATACAGGTATAAAAGAATTAGCGGTAAGATGGTATCTAAAACACAGGTGAAACGTATCCTTCAAACTGCCCTTTGGTGTGCTTGTTCACCTTAGGAAGTTGCATCTGTGTTTACATTCAGCAAGTTGGAAACACGTTTTCTGAAAGCTGCGTTTGGATATTCCTGAGTGACTGGGACTATATTGTGTAATGACAAATATCGGGCTCTAAAACAAAAATGGACCTACCAGGCCCAATGATTGTGAAGGTGTGTATTCAGCTTACAGAGTTAAACTGATGTGTCGATGTAGCAATTCAGAAACCCTTTCTTTGGAGAATCTAGAAACAGATATTTCCAGCAACATACACTTATATGAGGATTGGCGGTAAAATCGCTTCTAAAACACAGGTGAAACGTATCTTTCAAACTGCTCTGCTGTGCGTTTGTTCACCTTAGGAAGTTACATCTATGTTTACATTCAGCCAGGTTGAAACACGTTTCTTCTAAAAGCTGCGTTTGGATATTGCTGGGTGAATGGGAGTATAGGGTGTAATGAGAACTATCTGACTCTAAAACAAAAACGCAGCTATCTAGCAGTATGATTGTCAAGGTGTATATCCAACTTACAGGGTTAAACTGATGTGTGAATGTAGCAGTTCAGAAACTCTTTCTTTGGAGAATTTGGAAACAGATATTTCCAGGCATATACAGGTATGTAAGAAATAGTGGTAAGATCGCGTCTAAAACACAGGTGAAACGTATGTTTCA
>NW_016108218.1:37290-39108 GCF_001604975.1 Cebus imitator | reverse complement strand
TGTTCCTTCACCTCAAGGAATTGCATCTATGCTTAGATTCAGCCAGTTAAAAACACGTTTCTTATAAAAGCTGAGTTTGGATACTCTTGAGTGAATGGGAGTATAGGGTGTAATTAGAAATATCTGGCTCTAAAAGAAAAATGGAGCTATGTAGCGGAATGATCGTCAAGCTGTATGTTCAACTCACAGAGATAATCTGATGTGTGAATGTAGCAGAACAGAAACCCTTTCTTTGGAGAATCTAGAAACAGATCTTTCCAGGCATATAGTGGTGTGTAAGAATTAGAAGTGAGATCGCGCCTAAAACACAGATGAAATTTACATTTCAAACCGTTCTGTTGTGTCTTCCATTTCCTTAGGAAGATCCATCTATATTTACATGCAGCCATTTAGAAACACGTTTCTACTAAAAGCTGCGTTTGGGCATTCATGAGTTAATTGGAGTATACGGTGTAGTGAGAAATATCTGGCTCTAAAACAAAAACAGATCAAAATAGCAGAATGGTTGTCAAGGTGTATATTCAACTTATGGAGATAAACTGATGTGTGTGTGCATCAGTTCAGAAATCCTTTCTTTGGAGAATCTAGAAACAGATATTTCAAGCCATAAGGAGTCTTATAAGAATTAGCAGTAAAACTGTGTTTAAAACACGGGAGAAACGTCTATTTCAAACTGCTCTGCTTTTTCTTCGTTCATCTTAGGAAGTTGCATGTATGTTTAGATTCCACGAGTTAGAAACACGTTTCTCCTAAAGGCTGCGTTTGGATATTCCAGCGTGAATGGGAGAATAGGCTGTAATGAGAAATATTTTCTTCTAAAACAAAAAGGGATCTATGTAGCAGAGTGGTTGTCAAGCTGTACAATCAACTTACAGAGGTAAACTGATTTGTTTGTGCAGCAGTTCAGAAGCAATTTTTTTGGAGAATCTAGAAACAGATATTTCCAGCCATGTACAGGCATACAAGAATTAGCAGTAAGGCTGCGTTAAAAACACAGGAGAAACATATATTTCAAACTGCTCTGCTTTCTGTTCATTCACCTTAGGAAGTTGCATCTATGTTTAGAATCAGCGAGTTAGAAACACGTTTATTCTAACAGCTGCGTTTGGATATTACAGAGTGAATGGGACTATAGGCTGTAATGAGAAATATCTTGCTCTAAAAGAAAAATGGAGCAATCTAGCAGAATGGTTGTCAAACTGTGCAATGAACTTACAGGGTTATACTGATGTGTGTGTGCCGCAATTCAGAAATCCTTTCCTTGGAGAATCTAGAATTTGATATTTCCAGCCATATACAGGTATATAAGAATTAGCAGTAAGAGTGCGTTTAAAACACAGGAGAAACGTATATTTCAAACTGCTGTGCTTTGTGTTCTTTCACCTTAGGAAGTTGCATCTAGGTGTAGAATCAGTGAGTTAGAAACACGTTTCTTCTAAAAGCTGCGTTTGGATATTCCAGAGTGAATGAGAGTGTAGGCTGTAATGAGAAACATCTTGCTCTAAAAAAAAAAATGGAGCTTTTCAGCAGAATGGTTGTCAAGCTGTACAATCAACTTACAGAGTTAAACTGATGTGTGTGTGCAGCATTTCAGAAATCCTTTCTTTGGAGAATCTAGAAACAGATATTTCCAACCACATACAGGCATATAAGAATAAGCAGTAACACTGTGTTTAAAACACAAGAGAAACCATCTGGACTTAAACATAAGACCTAACACCATAAAAACCCTAGAAGAAAATCTAGGCAAAACCATTCAGGACATAGGTGTAGGCAAGGACTTCATGACCAAAACACCAAAAGCATTGACAACAAAAG
>NW_016108218.1:27328-34380 GCF_001604975.1 Cebus imitator | reverse complement strand
TAAAACAAAAATGCAGCTATCTAGCAGAACGGTTGTCAACGTGTATAATCAACTTACAGAGTTAAACTGATGTGTGTGTGCACAGCCATTCAGAAGCCCTTTCTTTGAAGAATCTAGTAACAGATATTTGCAGCCATATACAGGCATATAAGAATTAGGAGTCAGACTGCGGGTAGAACACAGGAGAAACGTTCATTTCAAACTGCTCTGCTTTGTGTTCATTCACATTAGGAAGTTGCATCTATGTTTAGAATCAGTGTGTTAGAATCACGTTTCTTCTAAACCTGCGTTTGGATATTCCAGAGAGAATGGGAGTGTATTCTGCAATGAGAAATATCTTGCTCTAAAACAAAAACGGGGCTATCTAGCAGAATGCATGTCAAGGTGTACAATCAACTTACAGAGTTAAACTGATGTGTGTTTGCAGGAGTTCAGAAATCCTTTGTTTCGTGAATCTAGAAAC
Source organism: Cebus imitator (assembly GCF_001604975.1). Classification (NCBI taxonomy): domain Eukaryota; kingdom Metazoa; phylum Chordata; class Mammalia; order Primates; family Cebidae; genus Cebus; species Cebus imitator. Next base: position 33,917 of record NW_016108218.1, on the reverse strand, counting down.
AGATATTTCCAGCCATATGAAGGCATATAAGAACTAGCAGGAAGACTGCTTTCAAAACACAGGAGAAACGTTCATTTCAAACTGCTCTGCTTTGTGTTCATTCACCTTAGGAAGTTGCATCTATATTTAGTTTCAGTGAGTTAGAAACATGGTTTTTCTAAAAGCTGTATTTGGATACTCCAGAGTGAATGGGAGTATAGGCTGTAATGAGAAACATCTGTCTCTGAAAGAAAAACGGAGGTATGTTGCAGAATGATTGTCAAGGTGTACAATCAACTTACAGAGTTACACTGATGTCTGTGTGCAGCAGTTCAGATACTCTTTCCTTGGAGAACTTAGCAACAGTTATTTCCTGCCATATACTGGTATATAAGAACTAGCAGTAAGACTGCGTGGAAAACGCAGGAGAAACGTACATTTCAAACTGCTCTGCTTTGTGTTCGTTCACGTAAGGAAGCTGCATCTATATTTAGATTCAGCCTGTTAGAAACATGTTTCTTTTAAAGGCTGCNATTTCAAACTGCTCTGCTTTGTGTTCGTTCACGTAAGGAAGCTGCATCTATATTTAGATTCAGCCTGTTAGAAACATGTTTCTTTTAAAGGCTGCATTTCGATATTCCAGAGTGAATGGGATTATAGGCTGTAATGAGAAATATCTTCGTCTAAAACAAAAACGGATCTATCTAGCAGAATGGTTGCCCAGGTGTAAAATCAGCTTACAGAGTTAAACTGATGTGTGTGTGCAGCAGTTTAGAAACACTTTCTTTGGAGAATCTAGAAACAGATACTTCCAGCCCGATATAGGCATATAAGTAGTAACAGTAAGACTGCGTGTAAAACACAGGAGAAACGTAGATTTCAAGTTCTCTACATTGTGTTCGTTCACCTAAGGAAGTTGCATCTCTGTTTAGATTCAGTGAGTTAGAAATTCGTTTCTTATAAAAGCTTCGTTTTGATATCCCAGAGTGAATGGGAGCATAGGCTGTAATGAGAAATAACTGGCTCTGAAAGAAAAACGGAGGCATCTAGCCGAATGGTTGTCAAGGGGTACAATCAACTTATGGAGTTAAACTGATGTCTGTGTGCAGCAGTTCAGATACTCTTTCCTTGGAGAATCTAGCAACACGTATTTCCAGCCAGATAGAGGCATATAAGAAGTAGCAGAAAGACTGCGTTCAAAACACAGGAGAAACGTAGATTTCAAACTGCTCTGCTTTGTGTTCGGTCACCTAAGAAAGTAGCACCTATGTTTACATTCAGCGAGTTAGAAACACGTTTCTTCTAAAAGCTATGTTTGTATATTCCATAGTGCATGTGTGTATTGGGTGTAATGAGAAATATCTGGCTCTAAAACAAAAACGCAGCTATGTAGCAGAACGGTTATCAACATGTAAAATCAACATACAGAGTTAAACTGATGTGTGTGTACAGCAGTTCAGAAACCCTTTCTTCGGAGAATCAAGAAACAGATATTTCCAGCCATATGCAGGCCTATAAGAATTAGCGGTAAGACTGCATGTGAAACACAGGAGAAACGTAGATTTCAATCTGCTCCGCTTTGTGTTCGTTCACTTTAGGAGTTTGCATCTATATTTAGATTCAGCGAATTAGAAACACGTTTCGTCTAAAAACTGCGTTTGGATATTCCAGAGTGAAAGTGAGTATAAGCTGTAATGAGAAATATCTGTCTCTAAAACTAAAATGCAGCTATCTAGCAGAACAGTTGTCAAGGAGTAAAATCAACTTACAGAGTTAAACTGGTGTGTGTGTGCAGCAGATCAGAAACCCTTTCTTTGGAGATTCTAGAAACAGATATTTGCAGCCCTATACAGGCATATTAGAATTAGCAGTAAGACTGTGTGTAAATCACAGGAGAAATGTAGATTTCAAACTGCTCTGCTTTGTGTTGGTTCACCGTAGGAAGTTGCATCTATGTTTAGATACAGCGAGTTAGAAACATGTTTCTTTTAAAAGCTGCGTTTCGATATTCCAGAGTGAATGGGAGTATAGGCTGTAATTAGAAATGTCTGGCTCTGAGAGAAAAACTGAGGTACCTAGCAGAATGGTTGTCAAGGGGTACAATCCACTTACAGAGTTAAACTGATGTTTGTGTGCAGCAGTTCAGGTACACTTTCCTTGGGGAATCTAGCAACAGATATTTCCAGTCATATACAGGCATATAAGAAGTAGCAGTAAGGCTGCGTGTAAAATGCAGGAGAAGCTTAGATTTCAAACTGCTCTGCTTTGTGTTCCTTCACCTAAGGAAGTTGCATCTATGTTTAGATTCAGTGAGTTAGAAACACGTTTCTTCTGAAAGGTGGGTTTGGATATTCCAGAGTGAAAGGGAGCATAGGGTGTAACGCGCAATATCTCCCTCTAAAACAAGAATACAGCTATCTAGCAGAACGGTTGTCAAGGTTAAGAATCAACTTACAGAGTTAAACTGATGTGCGTGTACAGCAGTTCAGAAACCCTTTCTTAGGAGAATCTAGAAACAGATATTTCCTGCCATATGCAGGCATATAAGAATTAGCAGTAAGACTGCTTTCAAAAAACAGGAGAAAGGTAGATTTCAATCTGCTCTGCTTTGTGTTCATTCACTTTAGGAGTTTGCATGAATATTTAGATTCAGTGAGTTAGAAACACGTTTCTTCTAAAAACTGCGTTTGGATATTCCAGAGTGAAAGGGAGTATAAGCTGTAATGAGAAACGTAGATTTCAAACTGCTCTGCTTTGTGTTCGTTAGTCTTAGGAAGTTGCATCTATGTTTCGATTCAGCAAGTTACAAACACGTTTCTTGCAAAGCTACATTTCGATATTCCAGAGTGAATGGGAGTATAGGCTGTAATGAGAAATATCGGGCTCTAAAGCAAAAACGCAGCTATCTAGCAGAACGGTTGTCAAGGTGTACAATCAACTTACAAAGGTAAACTGATGTGTGTGTGCAGCAGTTCAGAAACCCTTTCTTTGGAGAATCTAGAAATAGATATTTGCAGCCATATGCAGACATATAAGAATTAGCAGTAAGACTTCGTGTAAAACAAAGGACAAACGTAGATTTCAAACTGCTCTGCTTTGTGCTTGTTGACTTTAGGAATTTGCAACTATGTTTAGATTCAGAGAGTTAGAAACACGTTTCTTCTAAAAGCTGCGTTTGGATATTCCAGAGTGAATGGGAGCATAGGCCGTAATGAGAAATATCTGGCTCTGAAAGAAAAATGGATATATCTAACAGAATGGTTGTCAAGGGGTACAATCCACTTACAGAGTTACGCTGATGTCTGTGTGCAGCAGTTCAGATACCATTTCATTGGGGAATCTAGCAACAGATATTTCCAGTCATATGCAGGCATAAGAAGTAGCAGTAAGACTGCGTGTAAAACACAGGAGAAGCTTAGATTTCAAACTGCTTTGCCTTGTGTTCGTTCACCTAAGGAAGTTGCATCTATGTTCAGATTCAGCGAGTTAGAAACACGTTTCTTCTAAAAGCTTAATTTGGATATTCCAGAGTGAATGGTAGTACAGGCTGTAATGAGAAATATCAGGCTGTGAAAGAAAAAGGGAGGTACCTAGGAGAGTGGTTGTAAAGATGTACAATAATCTTATAGAGTTAAACTGATATCTATCTGCAGCAGTTCAGATAACTTTTTCTTGGAGAATCTAGCAACAGATATTTCCAGCCATATACAGGCATATAAGAAGTAGCAGTAAGACTGCGTGTGAAACACAAGAGAAACGTAGATTTCAAACTGCTCTGCTTTGTGTTCGTTCACCTTAGGAAGTTGCATCTATGTGTGTATTCAGCGAGTTAGAAACTGGTTTCTTCTAAAAGCTGTGTTTGGATATTCCAGACTGAATGGGAGTATAGGCTGCAAGGAGAAATATCTAGCAACAGATATTTCCAGCCATATACAGGCATATAAGAAGTAGCAGTAAGACTGCGTGTGAAACCCAGGAGAAACGTAGATTTCAAACTACTCTGCTTTGTGTTCGTTCACTTTAGGAGATTGCAACTGTGTTCAGATTCAGCGAGTTACAAACACGTATAAGCTGTAACGAGAAATATCTTGCTCTAAAACAAAAACGCAGCTATCTACCAGAATGGTTGTCAACGTGTACAATCCACTTACAGAGCTAAACTGATGTGTGTGTGCAGCAGTTCCGAAACAGTTTCTTTGGAGAATCAAGAAATGGATATTTCCACTCATATGCCAGCATATAAGAATTAGCAGTAAGACTTCTTTCAAAACACAGGGGAAACGTAGCTTTCAAACTATTCTGCTTTGTGTTCGTTCACCTTAGGAAGTTGCATCTCTGTTTAGATTCAGTGAGTTACAAACACGTTTCTTCTAAAAGCTGCGTTTCGATATTCCAGAGTGAATGGGAGTATAGGCTGTAATGAAAAATATCTGGCTCTAAAATAAAAACGCAGCTATCTAGCAGAACGGTTGTCAAGCTGTACAATCAACTTACAGAGTTAAACTGATGTTTGTGTGCAGCAGTTCAGAAATCCTTTCTTTGGAGAATCTAGCAACAGACATTTCCAGCCATATACAGGCATATTAGACTTAGCAGTAAGACTGCCTGTAAAACACAGGAGAAATGTAGATTTCAAGCTTCTATACTTTGTTTTAGTTCACCTAAGAAAGTTGCATCTATGTTTAGAATCAGCGAGTTAGAAACGCGTTTCTTCTAAAAGCTTCGGTTTCATATTCCAGAGTGAATGGGAGCATGGGCTGTAATGAGAAATATCTGGCTCTAAAACAAAAATGCAGCTATCTAGCAGAACAGGTGTCAACGTGTAAAATCAACTTACAGAGTTAAGCTGATGTGTGTGTGCAGAAGATAAGAATCCCTTTCTTTCGAGAATCTACCAACAGATATTTCCAGCCATGTACAGGCCTAAAAGAATTAGCAGTAAGCCTGAGTGTAAAATACAGGAGAAATGTAGATTTCAAACTGCTCTGCTTTGTGTTCGTTCTCAATAGGAAGTGGCATCTATATTTAGGTTCAGCGAGTTAGAAACACGTTTCTCCTAAAAGCTGTGTTTCGATATTCCAGAGTGAATGGGAACATAGGCCGTAATGAGAAATATCTGGCTCTGAAACAAAAACGCAGCTATCTAGCAGAATGGTTATCAAGGTGTGCAAACAACTTAAAGAGTTACACTTATGTGTGTGTGCAGCACTTCAGAAACCTTTTCTTTAGAGAATCTAGAAACAGATATTTCCAGCCATATGCAGGCATATAACAATTAGCACTAAGGCTGCGTTTAAAACACAGGAGAAGCGTAGATTTCAAACTCCTCTGCTTTGTGTTCGTTCACCTTAGGAAGTTGCATCTATGTTTAGATTCAGCGAGTTAGAAACACATTTCTTCTAAAAGCTGAGTTTGGATATTCCAGAGTGAAAGGGAGTATAGCCTGTAGTGAGAAATATCTGTCTCTAAAACAAAAACGCAGCTATCTAGCCGAACGGTTGTCAACGTGTATAGTCAACGTACAGAGTTAAACTGATGTGTGTGTGTGCAGCAGTTCAGAAACCCTTTCTTTGAAGAATCTAGTAACAGATATTTGCAGCCATATACAGGCATATAAGAATTAGCAGTCAGACTGCATGTAAAACACAGGAGAAACGTTCATTTCAAACTGCTCTGCTTTGTGTTCGTTCACCTTAGGAAGTTGCATCTATATTTAGTTTCAGCTAGTTAGAAACATAGTTTTTCTGAAAGCTGCATTTGGATATTCCAGAGTGAATTGGAGTATAGGCTGTAATGAGAAACATCTGGCTCTGAAAGAAAAACGGAGGTGTGTTGCAGAATGGTTGTCATGGTGTACAATCAACTTACAAAGTTAAACTGATGTCTGTGTGCAGCAGTTCAGATACCCTTTCCTTGGAGAACTTAGCAACAGTTATTTCCTGCCAAATACTGGCATATAAGAATTAGCAGTAAGACTGCGTGTAAAATGCAGGAGAAACGTACATTTCAAACTGCTCTGCTTTGTGTTCGTTCACCTAAGGAAGCTGCATCTATATTTAGATTCAGCCTGTTAGAAACATGTTTCTTTTAAAGGCTGTGTTTCAATATTCCACAGTCAATGGGAGTATAGGCTGTAATGAGAAAAGTCTAGGTCTAAAACGAAAACGCAGCTATCTAGTAGAACGGTTGTCAAGGTGTACAATCAACTTACAGAAGTAAACTGATGTGTGTGTGTAGCACTTCAGAAACCCTTTCTTTGGTGAATGTAGAAACAGATATTTCCAGCCATATGCATTCATATAAGAATTAGTAGTAAGACTGCGTGTAATACACACGAGAAATGAACATTTGAAACTGCTCTGCTTTGTGTTCGTTCTCTTTAGGAAGTTGAATCCATGTTTAGATTCAGCAAGTTAGAAACACGTTTCTTCTAAAAGCTGCGTTTGGATATTCCAGAGTGAATGGGATTATAGGCTGTAATGAGAAATATCTGGCTCTAAAACAAAAACGCAGCTATCTAGCAGAACGGTTGTCAAGGTGTATAATCAACTGACAGAGGTAAACCGATGTGTGTGTGCAGCAGTTCAGAATCCCTTTCTTTGGAGAATCT
>NW_016108218.1:15054-27261 GCF_001604975.1 Cebus imitator | reverse complement strand
GAAACATAGATTTCAAACTGCTGTGCTTTGTGTTCGTTCACCTAAGGACGTTGCATTTATCTTTAGATTCAGCGAGTTAGAAACACATTTCTTCTAAAAGCTGCGCTTGGATATTCCAGAGTGAATTGGAGTATAGCCTGTAATGAGAAATCTCTGGCTCTAAAACAAAAACGGAGCTGTTGAATCTATGTTTATATTCGGCGAGTTAGAAACACCTTCCTTCTAAAAGCTACGTTTGGATATTCCAGAGTGAATGGGAGCATAGGCTGTAATTAGAAATATCTGGCGCTAAAACAAAAACGGAGCTATGCAACAGAACGGTTATCAATGTGTACAATCAACTTATAGAGTTAAACTGATGTGTGTCTGCAGCCGTTCAGAAGCAGTTTGCTTGGAGAATCTAGAAACAGATATTTCCAGCCATATACAGGCATAGAAGAAGTAGCAGTAAGACTGCGTGTAAAACAGAGGAGAAACGTAGATTTCACATTCGTCTGCTCTGTGATCATTCACCTTAGGAAGTTGCATCTATGTTTAGATTCAGCGAGTTAGAAACACGTTTCTTCTAAAAGCTGCCTTTGGATATTCCAGAGTGAATGGGAGCATAGGCTGTAATTAGAAATATCTGGCGCTAAAACAAAAATGGAGCTATGAAACAGAACGGTTGTCAATGTGTACAATCAACTTATAGAGTTAAACTGATGTCTGTGCGCAGCAGATCAGATACCCTTTCCTTGGAGAATCTAGCAACAGATATTTCCAGCATATACAGGCATATAAGAATTAGCAGTCAGACTGCTTGTAAAACACAGGAGAAATGTAGATTTCAAACTGCTCTGCTTTGTGTTTGTTCACCTTAGGAAGTTGCATCTATGTTTAGATTCAGCGACTTATAAACACGTTTTTTCTAAAAGCTGAGTTTGGATATTCCACAGTGAATGGGAGTATAGGCTGTAATGAGAGATCTCTGGCTCTAAAACAAAAACGCAGCTATCCTGCAGAACAATTGTCAAGGTGTACAATCAACTTACAGAGTTAAACTGATGTGTGTGTGCAGCATTCAGAAACCATTTCTTTGCAGAATCTAGAAACAGATATTTCCAGCCATATACAGGCATATAAGAATTAGCAGTAAGAGTGCATGTAAAACACAGGAGAAATGTAGATTTGAAACTGCTCTACACTGTGTTAGTTCACCTCAGGATGTTGTATCGTTGTTTAGATTCAGCAAGTTAGAAACACATTTCTTCTAAAAGCTGCTTGTGGATATTCAAGAGTGAATGGGAGACTAGGCAGTAATGAGAAATATCTGGCTCTAAAAGAAAACGAAGCTGTTAAATCTATGTATAGATTCAGCTAGTTAGAAACACGTTTCTTCTAAAAGCTGCGTTTGGTGATTCCAGAGTGAAAGGGAGTATAGGTTATAATGAGAAATATCTGCCTCCAAAACAAAAACGAAGCTATCTAACAGAATGGTTGCAAAGATGTACAATCCACTTACAGAGTTAAACTGAAGTCTTTCTGCAGAATTTCAGAAACCCTTTCTTTGGAGCATGCAGAAACAGATATTTCCAGCCTTATACAGGTATATAAGAATTAGCAGTAAGACTGTGTGTAAAACACAGGAGAAATGTAGATTTCAAGCTGCTCTGCTTTCTGTTCGTTGACCTTAGGAAGTTGCATATATGTTTAGACTCAGCGAGGTGCAAACACGTTTATTCTAAAAGATGTGTTTGGATATTCCAGAGTGAATGGGAGTATAGGCTGTACTGAGAAATATCTGGCTCTAAAACCAAAACGGAGCTATCCAGCAGAACAATTGTCTTGGTGTACAATCAACTTACAGAGTTAAAGTGATCAGTGTGTGCAGCAGTTCCGAATCCCTTTCTTTGGAGAATATAGTAACAGATATTTACAGCAATATACAGGAATATAAGAATTAGCAGTAAGGCTGCATGTAAAACACAGGAGAAACGTAGATTTCAAACTGATCTGCTTTGTGTTCATTCACCTTAGCAAGTTACATCTATGTTTAGCTTCAGCGAGTGAGAAACACGTTTCTTCTAAAAGCTGCGTTTGGATATTCCAGAGTGAATGGGGGTATAGGCTGTACTGAGAAATATCTGGCTCTGAAAGAAAAACTGAGGTATCTAGCAGAATGGTTGTCAAGGTGTACAATCAACTTACAGAGTTAAACTGATGTCTGCATACAGCAGTACAGATACCCTTTCCTTGGAGAACTTAGCAACAGTTATTTCCAGCTATTTACATGCATACAAGAAGTAGCAGTAAGACTGCTTGTAAAACACAGGAGAAACGTAGATTTCAAACTTCTTTGCTTTGTGTTCGTTCAGCTTAGGAAGTTGCATCTTTGTTTAGATTTAACGAGTTAGAAACACATATCTTCTGTAAGTTGCCTTTGGATATTCCAGAGTGAATGGGAGTACAGGCTGTAATGGGAAATATCTGGCTCTAAAACAAAAACGGAACTATCTAGCAGAACGGTTGTCAAGGTGTACAATCAACTTACATCGTTAAACTAATATGTGTTTTCAGCAGTGCAGAAACCGTTTCTTTGGAGAATCTAGAAACAAATATTGTCAGCCTTATACAGGCATATAAGATTTAGCAGTAAGACTGCATGTGAAAAACAGGAGAAATGTAGATTTCAAACTGCTCTGCTTTGTGTTCGTTCACCTTAGGAAGTTGCATCTATGTGTGTATTCAGCGAGTAAGAAACTGGTTTCTTCTAAAAGCTGTGTTTGTACAAAAAATTAGCTGGGCATGGTGGTGCATGCCTGTAATCCCAGCTGCTCAGGAGGCTGAGGCAGGAGAATTGCCTGAACCCAGGAGGCGGAGGTTGCGGTGAGCCGAGATCGCGCCATTGCACTCCAGCCTGGGGAACAAGAGCGAAACTCTGTCTCAAAAAAAAAAAAAAAAAAAAAAGCTGTGTTTGGATATTCCAGAGTGAATGGGTGTATAGTCTGTAATGAGAAATATCTGGCTCTAAAAAAAAATGCAGCTATCTAGCAGAACGGTTGTCAAGGTGTACAATCAACTTGCAGTGTTAAACTGATGTGTGAGTGCAGTAGTTCAGAAACCCTTTCTTTGGAGAATCTAGAAACAGACATATCCAACCATATGCAGGCATATAACAATTAGCAGTAAGACTGCGTGTAAAACACAGGAGAAGCATAGATTTCATACTGCTCTGCTTTCTTTTCGTTCACCTTAGGAAGTTACATCTATATGTGGATTCAGTGAGTAAGAAACATGTTTCTTCTAAAAGCTGCGTTTGGATATTCCAGAGGGAAAGGGAGTATAGGCTGTAATGAGAAATATCTGGCTCTAAAACAAAAACGAAGCTATTTAACAGAATGGTTGCAAAGATGTACAATCCACTTACATAGTTAAACTGAAGTCTTTCTGCAGAAGTTCAGAAACCCTTTCTTTGGAGCATGTACAAACAGATATTGCCAGCCTTATAGAGACATATAAGAATTGGCAATAAGACTGCGTGTAAAACACAGGAGAAATGTAGATTTCAAACTGCTCTGCTTTGTGTTCGTTCACCTTATGAAGCTGCATATTTGTTTAGATTTAACAAATTAGATACACGTATCTTCTGTAAGTTCCCTTTGGATATTACAGAGTGAATGGGAGTATAGGCTGTAATGGGAAATATCTGGCTCTAAAACAAAAACGGAGCTATCTAGCAGAACGGCTGTCTAGGTGTACAATCAACTTACATGGTTAAACTAATATGTGTGTTCAGCAGTTCAGAAACCATTCCTTTGGAGAATCTAGAAACAAATATTCCCAGCCTTATACAGGCATATAAGAATTAGCAGTAAGACTGCATGTGAAACACAGGAGAAACGTAGATTTCAAACTGCTCTGCTTTGTTTTCGTTCAACTTAGGAAGTTACATCTATGTGTATATTCAGCGAGTTAGAAACTGGTGTCTTCTAAAACCTGCATTTGGATATTCCAGAGTGAATGGGAGTATAGGCTGTAATGAGAAATATCTGGCTCTAAAACAAAAATGGAGCTATCTAGCAGAACGGTTGTCAAGGTGTACAATCAACTTACAGAGTTAAACTGATGTATGTGTGAAGCAGTTCAGAAACCCTTTCTTTGGAGAATCTAGAAACAGATATATCCAGCCATATGCAGGCATATAAGAATTAGCAGTAAGACTGCGTGTAAAACACAGGAGAAACGTAGATTTCAAACTGCTCTGCTTTGTGTTCATTCAGTTTTGGACGTTGCATCTATGTTTAGATTCAGCAAGTCAGAAACCCGTTTCTTCTAAAAGCTGCGTTTGGATATTCCAGAGTGAATTGGAGAACAGGCTCTAATGAGAAATATCTGGCTCTGAGAAATACGGAGGTATGGGGCAGAATGGTTGTCAAGGTGTACAATCGACATACAGAGTTAAACTGATGTCTGTGTGCAGCAGTTCAGATACCCTTTCCTTGGAGAATCTAGCAATAGATATTTCCAGCCATATACAGGCATATAAGAAGTAGCAGTAATAATGCGTGTAAAACAGAGGAGAAATGTGGATTTCAAAGTGCTCTTCTTTTGTTTGTTCACCTAAGGATGTTGCATCTATGTTTTGATTCATCAAGTTAGAGGCACGTTTCCTCTAAAACCGCTTTGGGATGTTCCACAGTGAATGTGAGCATAGGCTGTAAATAGAAATATCTGGCTCTGATAGAAAAACGGATGTATCTAGCAGAATGGTCATCAAGTTGTACAATCAACTTACTGAGTTGAACTGATGTGTGTGTGCAGTAGTTCAGAAATCGTTTCTTTGGATAATCTAGCAAGAGATATTGCCATGCATATACAGGCATATAAGAATTATCAGTAAGACTGCGTGCAAAACACATGAGAGACGTATATTTGAAACTGCTCTGCTTTGTGTTCGTTCACCTTAGGAAGTTGCATATATGTTTAGATTGGGCGAGTTAGAAAGTCGTTTCGTTAAAGCTGCATTTGGATATTGCGGAGTGAATGGGAGTATAGGCTGTAATGAGAAATATCTGGCTCTAAAACAAAAATGCAACTATCTAGCAGAACAATTGTCAAGGTGTACAATCAGCTTACAGAGTTGAACTGATGTGTGTGTGCAGCAGTTCAGAAACCCTTTCTTTTGAGAATCTAGCAACAGATATTTCCAGCAAAATATAGGCATAGAATAATTAGCAGTAAGACTGCATGTAAAACAGAGGAGAAAGGTAGGTTTCACACCGCTCTGTTTTGTGTTGGTTCACCTATGGAAATTGCATCTATGTTTAGATTCAGTGAGTTAGAAACACGTTACTTCTAAAACTACGTTTCTATTTTAAAGAGTGAATGGGAGTATAGGTTGTAATGAGAAATATCTGGCTCTAAAACAAAAAGAAGCTATCCAGAAGAACAATTGTCAAAGTGTACAATCAACTTACAGAGTTAAACTGTTGTATGTGTGCATCAATTCGGAAACTCTTTCCTTGGAGAATCTAGAAACAGATGTTTCCAGCCATATACAGGCATAGAAGAATTAGCAGTAAGTCTGCGCATAAAACACAGGAGAAACGTAGATTTCAAACTGCTCTGCTTTTGTATGTTCACCCAAGGAAGTTGCATCTATGTTTAGATTCAGCGAGTTAGAAACACGTTTCTTCTAAAAGCTGAGTTTGGATATTCCAGAGTGAATGGGAGTATAGGCTGTAATGAGAAATATCTGGCTCTAAAACAAAAACGGAGCTGTCTAGCAGAACAGTTGTAAAGCTGTACAATCAGCTTACAGAGTTAAACTGATATGTGTGTGAAGCAGTTCCAAAACCCTTTCATTGGCGAATGTAGAAACAGATATTACCAGCCAGATACAGGCTATAATAATCAGGAGTAAGACTGCGTGTAAAACACAGGAGAAATGTAGATTTCAAACTGCTCTGCCTTGTGTTCATTTACCTTAGGAAGTTGCATCTATCTGTTGATTCAGCGAGTTAGAAACACATTTCTTTTAAAAGCTGCGTTTGGATATTCCAGAGTGAATGGGAGTAAACGTTGTAATGAGAAATATCTGGCTCTAAAACAAAAAGGGAACTGTTGAATCTATGTTTAGATTTAGCGAGTTAGAAACACGTTTCTTCTAAAAGCTGCGTTTCAATATTCCCGAGTGAATGGGAGTATAGGCTGTAATGAGAAATATTTGGCTCTAAAACAAAAACGGAGCTATTTAGCAGAATGGGTGTCTAGCTGTACAATCAACTTATAGAGTTAAACTGATGTGTGTGTGTAGCAGTTCAGAAGCCATTTCTTTGGGGAATCTAGAAACAGATATTTCCCGCCATATACAGGCTTATAATAATTAGCCGTAAGACTGCATGTAAAACACAGGAGAAACGTAGATTTCAACTGCTGTGTTTTGTGTTCATTCACCTTAGGAAGCTGCATCTATGTTTAGATTCAGCAAGTTAGAAACACGTTTCTTCTAAAAGTTGAGTTTGGATATTCCAGAGTAAATGGGTGTATAAGCTGGAATGAGAAACATCTGTCTCTAAAAGAAAAACGCAGCTATCTACCAGAACAGTTTTCAAGGTGTAAAATTAACTTACAGAGTTAAAGTGATGTGTGTGTGCCGCAGTTCAGAAACCATTTTTTGGTGAATCCAGAAGCAGATATTTCCAGCCATATGCAGGCATATAAGAATTAGCAGTAAGACTGTGTGTAAAACACAGAAGAAATGTAGATTTCAAACTGTTCTGCTTTGTTTTCATTGACCTTAGGAAGTTACATCTGAGTGTAGATTCAGTGAGTTAGAAACATGTTTCTTCCAAAAGCTAAATTTGGATATTCCAGAGTGAATCGGAGGACAGGGTGTAATGAGAAATATCTGGCTCCAAAAGAAAAACGGAGCTGTTGAATTTATATTTAGATTCAGTAAGTTAGAAACACCTTTCGTTTAATAGCTGCGTTTGGATATTCCAGAGTGAATGGGAGTATAGGCTGTAATGAGAAATATCTGGTTCTGTAAGAAAAAAGGGAGGTAACTGGCAGAATGGTTGTCAAGGTGTACAATCAACTTATAGAGTTAAACTATTATGTGTGTGAAGCAGTTCAGAAACCCTTTCTTTGGAGAATCTAGAAACAGATATTTCAAGCCAGATACAGGCATGTAAGAACTAGCAGTAAGACTGTGTGTAAAACACAGGAGAACCACAGATTTCAAATTGCTCTGTTTTGTGTTCATTCACCTTCAGAGGCTGCATCTAAGTTTAGATTCACTGGGTTAGAAACACTTTTCTTCCAAAAGCTGCGTTTGGATATTCCAGAGTGAATGGGACTATAGGCTGTAAAGAGAAATATCTGGCTCTGCAAGAAAAACGGAGGTATCTAGCAGAATTGTTGTCAAGGTGTAGAATCAAGTTACAGAGTTAAACTGATGTCTGTGTGCAGCCGTTCAGATACCCATTCCTTGGAGAAATTAGCAACAGATATTTCCAGCGATATACAGGCATATAAAAAGTAGAAGTAAGACTGCGTGTAAAAAACAGGAGAAACGTCTATTTCAAACTGCTCTGCTTTGTGTTCGTTCACCTAAGGAAGTTGAATCTATGTTTAGATTCAGCGAGTTAGAAGCACGTTTCTTCTAAAAGCTGGGTTTGGATATTCCTGAGTGAATGGGAGTATAGGCGGTAATGAGAAATAACTGGCTCTAAAGCAAAAACGCAGCTATCTAGCAGAATGGTTGTCAAGGTGTGCAATCAACTTACAGAGTTAAACTGATGTATGTGTGTAGCAGTTCAGATACCCTTTCTTTGGAGAATATAGAAGCAGATATTTCCAGCCATATACCGGCATATAAGAATTAGCAGTAAGACTGTGTGTAAAACACAGGAGAAACGAGTTGTTCAAACTGCTGTTTTGGGTTCGTTCACCTTAGGAAGTTGCATCTATGTTTAGATTCAGCGAGTTAGAAACGCATTTCTTCTAAAAGCTCCGTTTGGGTATTCCAGCCTGAATGGGAGTATAAGCTGTAATGAGAGGTATCTGGCTATAAAACAAAAACGGAGCTATCTAGCAGGACGGTTGTCAAGGTGTACAATCCGCTTACCGAGCTAAGCTGATATGTGTGTGCAGCAATTGAGAAACCCTTTCTGTGGAGAATCTAGAAAAAGATATTTCATGCCAGATACAGGAATAAGAACTAGCAGTAAGACTGCGTGTAAAACACAGGAGAACCTTAGATTTCAAACTGCTCTGCTTTGTGTTCGCTCACCTTGGGAAGTTGCATCTATGTTTGATTAAGCTCGTTAGAAACACGTTTCTTGTAAAAGCTGTGCTTCAATATTCCAGAGTGAATGGGAGAATAGGGTGTAATGGGAAATATCTGGCTCTAAAACAAAAACGCAGCTATCTAGCAGAACGGTTGTCAAGGCGTACTATCAACTTACAGAGTTAAACAGATGTCTGTGTGCAGCAGTTCAGAAACCCGTTCTTTGGATAATATAGCAACAGATATTTCCAGCCATGTACAGGCATATAAGAATTAACAGTAGGCTGGGCACGGTGGCTCCTGCCTGTAATCCCAGCACTTTGGGAGGCAGAGGGGGGTGGATCATGATGTCAAGGGATCGAGTCCATCCTGGTTAACATGGTGAAACCCGGTCTCTACTAAGAATACAAAACATTAGCTGGGCATGGTGGTGCGTGCCTGTAATCCCAGCAACTCAGGAGGCTGAGGCAGGAGAAATGCCTGAACCCAGGAGGCGGAGGTTGCAGTGAGCTGAGATCATGCCATTGCACTCCAGCCAGGGTAACATGAGTGGAACTCCGTCTCAAAACAAACAAACAAACAAAATTTGCAGTAAGACTGTGTGTAAAACACAGGAGAAACATAGAATTCAAACTGCTCTGCTTTGTGTTCGTTCACATTAGGAAGTTGCACCTATGTTTAGATTCAGTGAGTTAGAAACACGTTTCTTCAAAAAGCTGCGCTTGGATATTCCAGACTCAATGGGAGCATAGGCTGTAATGAGAAATATCTGGCTCTGAAAGAAAAACAGAGGTATCCAGCAGAATGTTTGTCAAGGTGTACGATCAACTTACAGACTTAAACTGATGCATGTGTGCAGCAGTTCAGAAGCCCTTTCTTTGGATAATCTAGCAACAGATATTGCCAGCCATATACAGGCATATTAGAATTATCAGTAAGGCTTCGTGTAAAACACAGGAGAAACATTCATTTTAAACTGATCTGCTTTGTGTTCATTCACATTAGGAAGTTGCATCTATGTTTAGATTCAGCGAGTTAGAATCATGTTTTTCTAAAAGCTGCGTTTTGATATTCCAGAGTGAATGGGAGCACAGGCTGTAATGAGAAATATCTGGCTCTAAAACCAAAAACAGAGCTATCTAGCAGAATGGTTGTCAAGGTTTACAATCAACTTGCAGATGTAAACTGATGTGTTTGTGAAGCAGTTCAGAAACTATTTCTTTGGAGAATCTAGTAACAGATTTTTCCAGCCATATACAGGCATATAAGATTTAGCAGCAAGACTGGGTGTAAAACACAGGAGAGGCTTATATTTGAAACTGCTCTGTTTGGTTCGTTCAGCTTAGGAAGTTGCATCTGTTTAGATTCAGCGAGTTGGAAACACGTTTCTTCTAAAAGCAGCGTTTGGATATTCGAGGGTGAATGGGAGTATAGGCTGTAATGAGAAATATCTGGCTATAAAAAAAAAAAAAAGGAGCTATCTAGCAGAACGGTTTTCAAGGTGTACAATCAACCCACAGAGTTAAACGGATGTATGTGTGCAGTAGTTGAGAAACCCTTTCTTTGGAGAATCTAGCAACAGATATTTCCAGCCAGATACAGGCATATAAGAATTAGCAGTAAGACTGTGTGTATAACACAGGAGAAATGTAGATTTCAAACTGCTCTGCTTGCGTTTGTTCACCTATGGAAGTGGCATCTATGTTTAGATTCAGCGAGGTAGAAACACGTTTCTTCTAAAAGACGCGTTTGGATACTCCAGAGTGAAAAGGAGTATAGACAGTAATGAGAATTATCGGGCTGCAAAATAAAAAACGCAGCTATATTGCAGAATGGCTGTCAAGGTGTAAAATCAACTTACAGAGGTAAAGTGATGTCTGCGTGCAGCAGTTCAGATGCCCTTTCCTTTTAGAATCTAGCAACAGATACTTCCAGCCATATAGAGGCACATAGGAAATAGCAGTAAGACTGCTTGTAAAACACAGGAGAAACGTAGATTGCAAACTGCTCTGCTTCGTGTTCGTTCACTTTAGGAAGTTGCATCCATGCTTAGGTTCAGGGAGTTAGAAACACATTTCTTCAAAAAGCTGCGTTTGGATATGCCAGAGTGAATGGCAGTATAGGCTGTAATGAGAAATATCTGGCTCTGTAAGACTGCTTGTAAAACACAGGAGAAACCTAGGTTTCAAACTACTCTGCCTCGTATTTGTTCACTTTAGGAAGTTGCATCCATGCTTAGATTCAGCGAGTTAGAAACACGTTTCTTCTAAAAGCTGTGTTTGGATATTCCAGAGTGAAAGGGAGTATAGACTGTAATGAGAAATATCTGGCTCTAAAACGAAAATGCAACTATCTAGCAGAACTGTTGTCAAGGTGTATAATCAACTTACAGAGATAAACCGATGTGTGTGTGCAGCACTTCAGAACCCCTTTCTTTGGAGAATCTAGTAAAAGATATTTACTGCCATATACAGGCATATAAGAATTAGCAGTAAGACTCTGTAAAACACAGGAGAAACCCAGATTTCAAACTGCTCTGCTTTGTGTTCGTTCACCTAAGGACGTTGCATTTATCTTTAGAATCAGTGAGTTAGTAACATGTTTCTTCTATAACCTGGGTTTGGATATTCCTGAGTGAATGATGGTATAGGTAGTAATGAGAAATATCTGGCTCTAAAACATAAAAGGAGCTATCTAGCAGAATGGTTGTCAAGGTGTACCATCAACTAACAGAGTTAAACTGATGTGTGTGTGCAGCAGTTGAGAAACCCTTTCTTTGGCGAAACTAGAAACAGATATGTCCAGCCAGATACAGGCCAATAAGAAGTAGCAGTAAGACTGCCTGTAAAACACAGGAGAAACGTCTATTTCAAACTGCTCTACTTTTTGTTCGTTCACCTTAGGAAGTTGCATGTATTTTTATCTTAAACAGGTTAGAAACACATTTCTCCTAAAAGCTGTGCTTGGATATTCCAGAGTGAATTGGAGTATAGCCTGTAATGAGAAATATCTGGCTCTAAAACAAGAATGCAGCTGTCCAGCAGAACAATTGTCAAGGTGTACAATCAACTTACAGAGTTAAACTGATGTCTGTGTGCAGCAGTTCAGATACCCTTTCCTCGGAGAATCTAGCAACAGATATTTCCAGGCCTATACAGGCATATAAGAATTAGCAGTAAGACTGCGTTTAAAACGCAGGAGAAACGTGCATTTCAAACTGCTCTGCTTTGTGTTCGTTCACCTTAGGAAGTTGCATCTGTGTTCAGATTCAGCGAGTTAGAAACACGTTTCTTCTAAAAGCTGCATTTGGATATTCCAGAGTGAATGGAGTATAGGGTGTAATGAGAAATATCTGGCTTTAAAACGAAAATGGAACTATCTATCAGGATTGTCAAGGTGTACATTAAACTTACAGAGTTAAACTGATGTGTAAATGTATCACTTGAGAAAGCCTCTCTTTGGAGAGTCTAGAAACAGATATTTCCATCCATAAAGATGTATATAAGAATTAGCGTTAAGATTCTGTATAAAACACAGGTGAAACGTATCTTTCAAACTGCTCTGCTGTGTGGTCGTTCACCTTAGGAAGTTGCATCTATGTGTACATTCAGCCAGTTAGAAACACACTTCTTCTAAAAGCTGCGTTTGAATATTCCTGAGTGAATGGGAGTATAAGGTGTAGTGAGAATTATCTGGCCCTAAAACAAAAACATAGCTATCTAGCAGAATGATTCTCAAGATGTGTATTCAGCATACAGAGTTAAAGTGATGTGTGAATGTAGGAGTTCAGAAACCCTTTCTTTGGAGAATCCAGAAACAGATATTTCAGCCATATACAGGTATATAAGAATTATGCAGCCATCAAAAACGATGAGTTTGGGTCCTTTGTGGGGACATGGGTGAACCTGGAAACCATCATTCTCAGCAAACTGACA
>NW_016108218.1:0-14306 GCF_001604975.1 Cebus imitator | reverse complement strand
TGTCTTTGTTCACATTTAGAAGTTGTATCTATGTTTAGATTCTGCGAGTTAGAAACACGTTTGTTCTAAAAGCTGCATTGGGATATTCCACAGTGAATGGGAATATATGTTGTAATGAGAAATACCTGGCTCTAAAACAAAAGAAGAGCTATCTAGCAGAATGGTTGTGAAGGTGTACATTCAACTTACAGTGTTAAACTGATCTGTGTATGTAGCAGTTCAGAAACCCTTTTTTGGAGAATCTAGAAACGCATATCATATTATCAGCCATATACAGGCATATGAGAATTAGCAGTAAGACTGCATCTAAAATACAGCAGAAAAGTATATTTCAAACTGCTCCGCAGTGTATTGGTTCACCTTAGGAAGTTGCATCTATGACTAGATTCAACAAGTTAGAAACGCTTTTCTTCTACAAGGTGCAATTGGATATTCCAGAGTGAATGGGTGCAGAGTCTTTAAAGAGAAATATCTGGCTCTAAAACAAAAACGGAGCTATCTAGCAGAATGGTTGTCAAGGTGTACATTCAACTTACAGAGTTAAACTCATGTGTGTATACAGCAGTTCAGAAACCCCTTTCATGGAGAATCTGGAAACGGATATTTCCAGCCATATACAGGCATATAAGTATTAGCAGTCAGACTGCGTCTAAAACACAGGAGAAAAGTATATTTCAAACTGTTCGGCTGTGTCTTCGTTCAAGTTAGGAAGTTGCATCTATGTTTACTTGTAGCAAGTTACAAAGTCGTTTCTTCTGAAAGCTGCGTTTCGATATTCCATAGTGAATGGGAGTTCGTGCTGTAATGAGAAATATATGGCTCTAAAATAAAACGGAGTTATCTAGCAGAATGGTTGTCAAGTTGTACATTCAAGTTACAGAGCTAAACTGATGTGTGTATACAGCATTCAGAAACCCTTTCTATTTAGAATCTAGAAACGGAGATTTCCAGCCATATACAGGCATATAAGAATTAGCAGTAAGACTGCGTCTAAAACATAGGAGAAATATATATTTTAAACTGCCCTGCTAAGTGTTCGTTCACCTTAGCAAGTTGCATGTATGTTTAGATTCAGCAAGTAAGAAACACGTTTCTTCTAAAAGCAGCATTTGTATATTCCAGAGTGAATCTGAGTATACACTACAAAGAGAAACATCTGTGTCTAAAACGAAAACGGAACTATGTAGCAGAATAGTTGTCAAGGTGTACATTCAGCTTACAAACTTAAACTGATGTGTGTACACAGCAGTTCAGAAACGCCTTCTTTGGAGAACTTAGAAACGGATATTTCCAGCCATATGCAGGCATTTAAGTATTGTCAGTAAGACTACGTCTAAAACACAGGAGAAAAGTATATATCAAACTGCTCTGCTGTGTGTTCGTTCACCTTAGGAAGTTGCATCCATGATTAGATTCAGCGAGTTAGAAACACGTTTCTTCTAAAAGCTGCATTTGGATATTCCAGAGTGCATGGGAATATATGCTCTAATGAGAAATATCTGGCTCTAAAACTAAAACGGAGCTATCTAGCAGAATGGTTGCCAAGGTGTACTTTCAAATTACTGATATAAACTGATGTGTGTATGTAGCAGTTCTAAAACTCTTTCTTTGGCGAATATATAAACGGATATTTCCAGCCATATAGAGGCATATAAGATTTAGCAGTAAGAATTCGTCTAAAACGCAGGAGAAATGCATATTTCAATCAGCTCTGCTGTGTCTTCGTTCGCCTTTTCAAGTTGCATCTATGTTTAGACTCTGCGAGTTAGAAGCACGTTTGTTCTGAAAGCTATGTTTGGATATTACAGAGTGAATAGGAGTATATACTGTAATGAGAAATATCTGGCTTTAAAACAAAAACAGAGCTATCTAGCAGAATGGTTGTCAAGGTGTACTATGAACTTACAGAGTTAAGCTGATGTGTGTCTGTAGCAGTTCAGAAACCCTTTCTTTGGAGAACTTAGAAACGGATATTTTCAGCCATATACAGGAATATAAGAATTAGAAGTAAGACTGCGTCTAAAACACAGGAGAAATGTATATTTCAACCTGCTCTACTGTGTGTTCGATGACCTTAGGAAGTTGCATCTATGTTTACAATCAGCGAGTTATAGACACGTTCCTTGTAAAACCTGTGTTTGGATATTCCAGAGTGAATGGGTGCATATGCTCTAATGAGAAATATCTGGCTCTAAAACAAAGACGGAGCTATCTAGCAGAATGGTTGTCAAGGTGTACATTCAATGTACAGAGGTAAACTGATGTGTGTATGTAGCAGTTCTAAAACCCTTTCTTTCGTAAATGTATGAAAGGATATTTCCAGCCACACACAGGAATATAAGTATTAGCAGTAAGACTGCGTCTAAAACACAGGAGAAACGTATGTTTCAAACTGCTCTGCTGTGTTTTCATTAATCTTTTAAAGTTGCGTCTATGTTTAGATTCAGTGAGTTAGAAACACGTTTCTTCTAAAAGCTGTGTTTGGATATTCCAGAGTGAATGGCAGTATAAACTGTAATGAGAAATATCTGGCTCTAAAACAAAAACAGAGCTTTCTAGCAGAATGGTTGTCAAGGTATACATTCAACTTACAGAGTTAAACTGATGTGTATGTAGCAGTTCAGAAACACTTTCTATTTAGAACCTGGAAATGGATATTTCCAGCCATATAAGGCATATAAAAATTAGCAGCATGACTGCGTGTAAAACACAGGAGAAACCTAGATTTCAAAATGCTCTGCTGTGTGTTCGTTCACCTTAGGAAGTTGCATCTATGTTTAGATTCAGCGAATTACAAACACGTTTCTTCTACAAGTTTCGTTTGGATATTCCAGAGTGAATAGGAGTATAGGCTGTAATGAGAAATATCTGGCTCTAAAACAATATCGGAGTTATCTAGCAGAATGGTTTTGAAGGCGTACATTCAACTTACAGAGTTAAACTGATATGTGTATAGAGCAGTTCAGAAATTCTTTCTTTGGAGAACCTAGAAACGGATACTTAGAGCCATATAGTGGCATATAAGAATTAAACTACGATTTCGTCTAAAACACAGAAGAAATGTATATTTCAAACTGCACTGCTGTGTGTTCATTCACCTTAGGAAGTTTCATCCATGTTTTGGTTCAGTGAGTTAGAAAGACATTTCTTCTAAAAGCTTCCTGTGGATATTCCAGAGTCAATGGGAGTATATAGTATAAAGAGAATCATCTGTCTCTAAAACAAAAACGGAGCTATCTAGCAGAATAGTTGACAAGGTGTACATTCAACTTACGGAGTTAAACTGATGTGTGTATGTAGCAGTTCTAAAACCCTTTCTTGGAACATGCATAAACGGATATTTCCAGCCATATACTGGCATATAACTATTAGCAGTAAGACTTCCTCTAAAACACAAGAGAAACATATATTTCAAACTGCTCTGCTGTGTCTTCGTTCACCTTTTGAAGTTGCATCTATGTTTTGATTCAGGAAGGTAGAAACACGTTTGTTCTAAAAGCTGCGTTTGGATATTCCAGAGTTCATGGGAATATGTGCTCTAATGAGAAATATCTGGCTCTAAAACAAAAACAAAGCTTTCTAGCAGAATGGTTGTCAACGTGTACATTCAACTTACAGAGATAAACTGATGTGTGTATGTAGCAGTTCAGAAACCCTTTCTATTTAAAATCTAGAAACGGATTTTCCAGTCATATACAGGCATATATGTATTAGCAGTATAGAGGCATATAAGAATTAGCAGTAAGACTGCGTCTAAAACACAGGAGAAATGTATATTTCAAACTGCTCTGCTGTGTGTTCATTTACCTTAGGAAGTTGCATCTATGATTTGACTCAGCGAGTTAGAAACACGTTTCTTCTAAACCTGCGTTTGGATATTCCCGAGGGAGTTTCTATAGGGGGCAGTTAGAAATATCTGGGTCTAAAACAAAAAGGGAGCTATATAGCAGAATGATTGTCAAGGTGTATATTCAACTTACAGATTTAAACACATGCCTGAATGTAGCAGTTCAGAAACACTTTCATTGGAGAATCTAGAAACAGATATTTCCAAGCATATACTAATATATAAAAATCTATATAACAAAAACGGATCTATCTAACAGAATGGATGTCAAGGTGAACTTTCAACTTACAGAGTTAAATTGATGTGTGTATGTAGAAGTTCAGGGACCCTTTCTTTGGAGAATCTACAAACAGATATTTCCAGACCTGTGCAGTCATAGAAGAATTAGGAGTAAGACTGCATCGTAAACACAGGAGGAACGGATATTTCAAACTGCTCCGCTGTGTGTTCGTTCACCTTAGGAAGTTGCATCTATGTTTAGATTTATCGAGTCAGAATCACGATTCTTCTAAAAGATGCTTTTGAATAACCAGAGTGAATGTGAGTATATGCTGTAATGAGAAGTATCTGGCTCTGAAACAAAAACGGAGCCATTTAGCAGAATTGTTGTAAAGGTGTATATTCAACTTACAGAGTTAAACAGATCTGTGTATGTAGCAGTTCAGAAACACTTTATCTGGAGAATCTAGGACAGATATTTCCAGCCCTATTCAGACATATAATAATTAGTAGTATGAGTGCGTCTAAAACAGAGGAGAAACGGATATTTCAATTTGCACTCTGTGTGTCAGTTCAACTTAGGAAGTTGCATCTATGTTTAGATTCAGCGAGTTAGAAACACGTTCCTTCTAAAAGCTGCGTTTGGATATTCCAGATTGTATGGTGGGAGTATATGCTGTAATGAAAAATATCTGGCTCTAAAACAAAAACGAAGCTATCTAGCAGAATGGTTGTGATGGTGTATATTCAACCTTCAGAGTTAAACTGATGTGTGCACATAGCAGTTCAAAAACCCTTTCTTTGGAATATCTAGAAACAGATATTTCCATCCATACACAGGCATATAAGAATTAGCGGTAAGATCGATTCTAAAGCACAGGTGAAAAGTATATTTCAAACTGCTCTGCTGTGTGTTCATTCAGTTTAGGAAGTTGCATCTACGTTTACATTCAGCCAGTTAGGAAAAACGTTTCTTATAAAGCTGCATTTGGATATTCCTGTGTGAATGGGAGTCTAGGGTGTAATGATAAATATCTGGCTCTAAAAGGAAAATGGAGCTATCAGGCACATTGATTGTCAAGGTGTATATTCAACTTACACAGTTAAACTGATGTGTGAGTGTAACACTTCTGAAACCCTTTCTTTGGCGAATCTAGAAACAGATATTTCCAGCCATATACAAGTATATAAGAATTAGCTGTAAGATCGCTGCTAAAACACAGGTGAAACGTATATTTCAAACTGCTCTGCTGTGTGTTCGCTCAATTTAGGAAGTTGCATCTATGTTTACATTCAGCCAGTTAGAAACAGGTTTCTTAAAATAGCTGCGATTGGATATTCCTGACTGAATGGGAGTATAGGGTGTAATGAGAAACATCTGGCTCTAAAACAAAGACGGAGCTATCTACCAGAATGATTGCTAAGATGTATATTCAACTTACAGAGTTAAACAGAGGTGTGAATGTAGCAGTTCAGAAACCCTTTCTTTCCAGAATCTGGAAAGAGATATTTCCAGCCATACACAAGAATATAAGAATTAGCGGTAAGATCGCGTCTGAAACAGGTGAAACGTATATTTCAAACAGCTCTGCTGTGTGATCGTTCACATTAGAAACTTGCATCTATATTTACATTCAGTCTTTTAGAGACACGTTTCTTCTAAAAGCTGAGTTTGGATATTCCTGAGCTATTCGGAGTGTATGGTGTAATGAGAAACATCTGGCTCTAAAACAAAAACGGAGCTATCTAGCAGAATGATTGTCAAGATGTGTATTGAACTTACAGAGTTAAACTGATTTGTGAATGTAGAAGTTTAGAAACCGTTTCTTTGGAGAATCTAGAAACAGATATTTCCAGCCATATATAGGTATAAAAGGATTAGTGGTAAGATCGCGTCTAAAACACAGGTGAAACGTATCTTTCAAACTGCTCTGCTGTGTGTTCGTTCACCTTAGGAAGTTGCATGTATGTTGAGATTCAGCGAGTTAGAAACAAGTTTCTCTTAAAAGCTGCGTTTGGATATTCCTGAGTGAATGGGAGTATAGGGAGTAATGAGAAATATTTGGCTGTAAAATATAAACGGAGCTATCTAGCAGAATGATTGTCAAGGTGTACATTTAATGTACAGAGTTAAACTGATGTGTGAATGTAGCAGTTCAGAAACTCTTTCTTTGGAGAATCTAGAAACAGATTTACAGCCATACACACTTATATAAGAATTATCGGTAAGACCGCATTTGAAACACAGGTGAAACGTATCTTTCAAACTGCTCTGCTGTGTGTTCGTTCACCTTAGGAAGTTGCATCTATGTTTACATTCAGCCAGTTGGAAACACCTTTCTTCTGAAAGCAGCATTTGGATATTTCTGACTGAAGAGTAGTATGGGGTGCAATGAGAAATATCTGGCTCTAAAACAAAAATGGAGCAATCAGGAACAATGTTTGTCAAGGTGGATATTCAACTTACACACTTAAACTAACATGTGAATGTAGCAGTTCAGAAACCCTTTCTTTGGAGAATCTAGAAACAGATATTTCCAGGCATATACAGGTATATAAGAATTAGTGGTTAGGTTGCGTGTAAAACACAGGTGAAACGCACATTTCAAAGTGCTCTGCTGTATGTTCACTTTAGGAAGTTGCATCTATGTTTACATTCAGCCACTTAGAAAGACGTTTCTTCTAAAAGCTGCGTTTGGATTTTCCTGAGTGAATGGGAGCATAGGGTGTAATGAGAAATATCTAGCTCTTAAAGAATAACGGAGCTACATAGCAGAATTATTGTCAATTTGTATGTTCAACTTAGAAAGTTAAACTGACGTGTGAATCTGCCAGTTCAGAAACCCTTTCTTTGTTTTGTTCAGCAGTCTTATATACAGGTATATAAGAATTTGCGGTAAGACCTTGTCTAACACACAGGTGAAACGTATCTTCCAAGCTGCTCTGCTGTGTGTTCGTTCACTTTATTAAGTTGCATCTATGTTTACATTCAGCCAGTGGGAAACACGTTTCTTCTAAGAGCTGCATTTGATTATTCAGAAGTGAATGGGAGTATAGGGGGAATGAGAAATAGCTGGCTCTAAAACAAAAATGGAGCTCTCTAGCAGAATGATTATCAAGGCGTATATTTAACTTACAGAGATAAACTGATCGGTGAATGTAGCAGTTCAGAAACTCTTTTTTTGGAGAGTCTAGAATCACATATTTCTAGTTATATACAGGTATATAAGAATTAGCGGTTACATTCGTGTAAAACACAGGTGAAACGTATCTTTCAAACTTCTCTGCTGTGTGTTCACTAACCTTAGGAAGTTGCATCTAAATTTAGATTCAGCGAGTGAGAAACACGTTTCTTCTAAAGTTGCGTTTGGATATTCCTGAGGGAATGCGTGTACGGGGGTAATTAGAAATATCTGGCTCTAAAACAAAAGGGAGCTATCTGGAAGAATGATTGTCAAGATGTATATTCGACTTACAGATTTAAACTGATGCGTGAATGTAGCAGTTCAGAAACCCTTTCTTTGGAGAATCTTGAAACAGATATTTCCAGGCATATACAGGTATATAAGAATCTGTATAATAAAAACGGATCTAACTAGCAGAATGGATGTCAGGGTGAACATTCAACTTACAGAGTTACATTGACATGTTTATGTAGCAGTTCAGGAACTCTTTCTTTGGAGAATCTACAAACAGATATTTCCAGCCCTGTGCATGCATAGAAGAATTAGCAGTAAGACTGCATCTTAAGCACAGGAGAAACGGATATTTCAAACTGCTCTGCTGTGTGTTCGTTCACCCGAGGAAGTTGAATCTATGTTTAGATTCAAAGAGTCAGAAACACGTTTCTTCTAAAAGATGTTTTTGAATATTCCAGAGTGAATTTGAGTATATGCTGTAATGAGAAATATCTGGCTCTAAAACAAAAACAGAGCCATCTAGCAGAATCATTGTCAAGGTGTATATTCAACTAACAGAGTTAAACTGATGTGTGTATGTAGCAGTTCAGAAACACTTTATATGGAGAATCTAGGACAGGTATTTCCAGCCATTTTCAGACATATAAGAATTAGCAGTACGAGTGCATCAAAAACAGAGGAGAAATGGATATTTCAATTTGCACTGCTATGTGTTCATTCACCTTAGGAAGCTGCATCTATGTTTAGTTTCAGCGAGTTAGAAACACGTTCCTTCTAAAAGCTGCGTTTGCATATTCCAGAGTGAATGGTGGGAGTATATGCTGTAATGAAAAATATGTGGCTCTAAAACAAAAACGAAGCTATCTAGCAGAATGGTTGTCAAAGTGTATATTCAACTTACAGAGTTAAACTGATGTGTGTATGTAGCAGTTCAGAAACCCTTTCTTTGCAGAATCTAGAAACAGACATTTCCAGCCATATACGGGCATATAAGAATTAGCAGTAAGACTGCATCTAAAACACAGGAGAAATGTATATTTTGTACTGCTCTGCTGTGTGTTCATTCACATTAGGAAGTTGCATTTACGTTTTGACTCAGCAAGGTAGAAAAAACTTTCTTCTAAAAGCTACCTTTATATATTACAGAGTGAGTGGGTGTGTATGCTGTAATGAGAAATATCTGGCTCTACAACAAAAAACGGAGGTATCTAGCCGAATGGTTGTCAATGAGTGCATTCAACTTACAGAGTTAAACTGATGTGTGTATGTAGAAGTCGGAAACCCTTTCTCTGGAGAACGTAGAATGCGTGTATGGGGGTAATTAGAAATATCTGGCTCTAAAACAAAAACCGAGCTATCTAGCAGAATATTTGTCAATGTGTTTATTCAACTTACAAAGGTAAACCAATGTGTGTATGCAGCAGTTCAGAAACCCTTTCTCTGGAGAATGTGAAAACAGACATTTCCAACCAAATTCAGTAAATAAAAGAATTAGCACTAAGACTCGTATGAAACACAGAAAAAAAAGGATCTTTCAAACGGCTCTTTGTGTGTTCATTTACCTTAAGTTGTTGCATCTATCTTTAGATTCAGTGAGTTAGAAATATTTTTCATCTAGGAGCTGCGTTTGGACATTCCAGAGTGAATCGGAGTATATGCTGTATTGAAAAATATCTGGCTCTAAAACAAAAACGGAGCTATCTAGCAGAATGGTTGTCAATCTCTGCATTCAACTTACAGAGTTAAACAGATGTGTGTATGCAGCAGTTCAGAAACTTTTTCTTTGGAGATTAAAAAAAACAGATATTTCCAGCCAAATCAAGGCATATGTGAATTAGCAGTAAGACTGCGTTTAAAACAGAGAGAAAACAGATCTTTCAAACTGCTCTGCTGTGTGTTCATTCACCTCAGAGAGTTTCAGCTATCTTTAGATTCAGCGAGTTAGAACACGTTTCTTATAGGAGCTGCGTTTGGACATTCAAGAGTGAATGGGAACGTATGCTGTCATGAGAAATTTCTAGCTCTAAAGAAATATCGAGCAGAATGGTTGTCAATGTGTGCATTCAATTTGCAGAGTTAAACTGATGTGTGTATGCAGCAGTTCAGAGCCCCTTTTTTGCAGAATCTAAAAACAGATACTTCCAACAAAATCCAGGCATATAAGAATTAGCAGTAAGACAGCGTTTAAAACACAGAAAAAAACGGATATTTCAAACTGCTCTGCTGTGTGTTCGTTTGTCTTAGGGAGTTCATTTATTTTTCTATTGAGCGAATTAAAAACATGATTCTTCTACGAGCTGCGTTTGTACATTGACAGTGAATGGGAGTATATGCTGTAATGAGACATATCTGGCTCCAAAACAAAAATGGAGATATCTAGCAGAATGATTGTCAATGTGTATTCAATGTACAGAGTTTAACTGATGTATGTATGCAGCAGTTCAGAAAATCCTTTCTTTGTAGAATGTAAAAAAAGATGTTTCCAGCTATACCAGGTGTGTAAAAATTAGCAGCAAGAATGCATCTATAACAGAGAAGAAACATATGTTTTCTTTGGAGAATCTAGAAACAGATATTTCCAGGCCATACAGCCATATAAGAATTAGCAGTAAGAGTGCGTATAAAACACAGGAGACACGTATATTTCAAACTGCTCTGCTGTGTGTTCCTTTACCTTAGGAAGTTGCATCTATGTTTAGATTCAGCGAGTTAGAAACAAGTTTCTTCTAAAAGCTGCGTTTGAATATACCTGAGTGAATGGCAGTATAGTGTGTAGTGAGAAATATCTGGCTCTAAAAAAAACGGAGATATATAGCAGAATGATTGTCAAGGAGTGTATTCAACGTACAGTGTTAAACTGATGTGTGAATGTAGCAGTTAAAGAACTCTTTCTGTGGAGAATCTAGAAACAGATATTTCCAGCCACATACAGGTATATAGCAATTAGCAGTAAGATTGCATCTAAAACACAGGTGAAACCTATCTTTTTAACTGCGCTGCTGTGTGTTCCTTCACCTTAGGAAGTTGCATCTATGTTTAGATTCAGCGAGTTAGAAACACATTTCTTCTAAAAGCTGCGTTTGGATATACCTGAGTGAATGGGAGAATAGGCTGTAATGAGAAATATCTGGCTTTAAAAAAAAACGGAGCTATTCAACAGAATCATTGTCAAGTGGTATGTTCAACTTACAAAGATAAAATGATGTGTGAATGTAACAGTTCAGACACCGTTTCTTTGGAAAATCTAGAAACAGGTATTTCCAGCCTTATCCAGCTATATAAGAATGATCGGTAAGATAGCGTCTAAAACACAGGTGAAAGTATCATTCAAACTGCTCTGCTATGTGTTCGTTCACCTTAGGAAGTTGCATCTATGTTTACATTCAGCCAGTTAGAAACACGTTTATCTAAAAGCTGCGTTTGGATATTCCTGAGTAATGGGAGTACAGGGTGTAATAAGAAATATCTGGCTGAAAAAAAAAAGGGAGTTATCTAGCAGAATGATTGTGAAGTTGTATAGTGAACTTACAGAGTTAAACTGATGTGTGAATATAGCAGTTCAGAATCCCTTTATTTGGAGAATCTAGAAACATATTTCCAGCCATATACTGGTATATACGAATTAGTGGAAAGATTGCGCCTAAAACACAGGTGAAACGTATCTCTCACAGTGCACTGCTATGTGTTCATTCACCTTAGACAGTTGCATCCAAGTTAAGATTCAGTGAGTTAGAAACACGTTTCTTCTAAAAGGGGCATTTGGATATTCCTGAGTGAATGGGAGTAGAGGGCGTAATAAGAAATATCTGGCTCTAAAACATAAACGGAGCTATCTAGCAGAATGATTGTCAAGGTATATATTCAACTTACAGAGATAAACTGATGCTTGAATGTAGCATTTCAGAAACCCATTCTTTGGAGAATCTAGAATCAGATATTTCCAGGCATATAGAGGTATATAAGAATTTGCGGTAAGATCGCGTGTAAAACAGAGGTGAAACGTATCTTTCAAACTGCTCTTCTGAGTGTTCGTTCACCTTAACAAGTTGCATCTTTGTTTACATTCAGCCAGTTATAAAGAAGTTTCTTGTAAAAGCTGCGTTTGGATATTCCTGAGTGAATCAGAATACAGGGTGTAATGAGAAATATCTGGCTCTAAAACGAAAATGAAGCTGTGTGGCAGAATCATTGTCAAGGTTTAAATTCAACTTACAGAGTTAAACTGATGTGGGAATGCAGCAGTTCAGAAACCCTTTCTTTGGAGAATCTAGAAACACATATTTCCAGCCATATACAGGTATATAAGAATCAGCAGTAGGACCGAGTCTAAAACACAGCTGAAACATATGTTTTAAACTGCTCTGCTGTGTGTTCGTGAAGCCTAGGATGTTTCATCTATGTTTAGATTCAGCGAGTTATAAACACGTTTCTTCTAAAAGCTGTGTTTCGATATTACTGAATGCATGGGAGTATAGGGTGTAATGAGAAATATCTGGCTCTAAAACAAAAAAGGAGATACCTAGCAGAATGATTGTCAAGGTGTGTATTCAACTTACAGAGTTAAACTGATGTGTGACTGTAACAGTTCAGAAACCCTTTCTTTGGAGAATGTAGAAACAGATATTTCCAGCCATATACACTCATATAAGAATTAGCAGTAGGACTGCGTGTAAAAAACAGGATAAACGTACATTTCAAACTTCTCTGCTTTGTGTTCGCTCACTTTAGGAAGTTGCATCTATGTGTATATTCAGCGAGTTAGAAACAAGTTTCTTTTAAAAGCTGCAATTGAATAGTCCAGAGTGAATGTGAGTATAGTCTGTAATGGGAAATATCTGGCTCTAAAACAAAAACGGAGCTATCAAGTAGGGCGGTTATCAAGGTGTACAATCAACTAACAGAGTTAAACTGATGTGTGTGTGCAGCAGTTCAGAAACCCTTTTTTGGAGAATCTAGAAACAGGTATTTCCAGCCATGTGCAGGCATATAGAATTAGCAGTAAGGCTGCGTGTAAAACACAGGAGAAACGTAGATTTCAAACTGCTCTGCTTTGTGTTCATTCACGTTAGGGAGTTGCATCTATGTTTAGATTCAGCGAGTTAGAAACACGTTTCTTCTAAAAGCTGCGTTTTGATATTCCAGGGTGAATGGGAGTATAGGCTGTAACGAGAAATATCTGGCTCTGAAAGAAAAACACAGGTGTAGAGCAGAAAGGGCGTCAAGGTGTACAATCAACTTACAGAGTTAAACTGATGTCTGTGTGCAGCAGTTCAGATACACTTTCTTTGGAGAACTTAGCAGCAGTTATTTCCAGCCATATACAGGCATATAATAAGTAGCAGTATGACTCTGTGTAGAATGCAGGAGAAACTTAGATTTCAAACTGGTCTGCTTTGTGTTCCTTCACTTTAGGAATTTGCATCTGTGTGTAGATTCAGCGAGTTAGACACCCGTTTCTTTTAAAAGCTGCGGTGGGATATTCCAGAGTGAATGGGAATGTAGGCTGTAATGAGAAATAACTGGCTCTAAAACAAAAACGGAGCTGTTAAATCTATGTTTAGATTCAGCTAGCTAGAAGCATGTTTCTTCTAAAAGCTGCGTTTCGATATTCCAGAGTGAATGAGAGTATAGGCTGTAATGAGAAATATCTGGCTCTGAAAGAAAAACGCAGCTATCCAGCCGAACAATTGTCAAGGTTTACAATCAACTTACAGAGTTAAACTGATGTGTGTGTGCGGCCGTTCAGAAGCCATTTGTTTTGAGAATCTAGAAACAGATAATTCCAGCCACATACAGGTATATAAGAATTAGCAGTAAGAGTGCGTGTAAAACACAGGAGAAACGTAAATTTCAAACTGTCTGCTTTCTGATAGTTCACCTTAGGAAGTTGCATCTATGTTTAGATTCAGAGACGTACAAACACGTTTCTTCTAAAATCTGCGTTTGGATATTCCAGAGTGAATGGGTGTAGGCTGTAATGAGAAATATCTGGCTCTAAAACAAAAATGCAGCTATATAGCAGAGCGGTTGTCAAGTTGTAAAATCAACTTAGAGAGTTAAGCTGATGTGTGTGTGCAGCAGTTCAGAAACCCTTTCTTTGGAGAATCTCAAAACAGATATGTCCATTCTTGTGCAGGCATGTAAGAATTAGTAGTAAGACTGCATGTAAAACACAGGAGAAAGGTAGATTTCAAACTGTTCTGCTTTGTGTTCCTTCACTTTAGGAAGTTGCACCTGTGTGTAGATTCAGCGAGTTAGACACACGTTTCTTTTAAAAGCTGAGTTGGGATATTACACAGAGAATGGGAATATACGCTGAAATGAGAAATAACTGGCTCTAAAGCAGAAACGGAGCTGTTGAACCTATGTTTAGATTCAGCGGGCTAGAAACACGTTTCTTCTAAAAGCTGCGTTTCAATATTCCAGAGTGAATGGGAGTATAGGCTGTAATGAGAAATATCTGGCTCTAAAACAAAAACGCAGCCATTCATCTGAACAATTGTCAAGGTTTACAATCAACTTACAGAGTTAAACTGATGTGTTTTTGCAGCCATTCAGAAGCCATTTGCTTCGAGAATCTAGAAACAGATAATTCCAGCCATATAGAGGCATTTAAGAATTAGCAGTAAGACTGCATGTAAAACACAGGAGAAACGTAAATTTCAAACTGCTGTGCTTTGTGTTCGTTCACCTTAGGAAGTTGCATCTATGTTTAGATTCAGCGAGTTAGAAACACGTTTATTCTAAAAGCTGCGTTTGGATGTGCCAGTGTGAATTGGAGTATAGGCTGTAATGAGAAATATCTTTCTCTAAAAAACGGA
>NW_016108217.1:168848-205138 GCF_001604975.1 Cebus imitator | reverse complement strand
ACTTATACTCATTTTTGTCCATAAAATACTGCAATAATTAATAAGGGCATATACTACATGTAAAGTGGTATAAATTAAAGATGGGGAAAAGAAGAAAGATAAGAGAGTAAAAGGAAATCTAGTGAGACTTAACTATCGTAGTCGGGCTACAAATTTAACTATGGTTCTTTGGAGGTCTAAGAGGTAAGATTTGTCAGTTTCTCCATGGACAGGGATCATTATTTTAACATGATTCCCTTGATCTAAAGCATTTCTGGAAACCAGAACAGCCAGGAATTTCTCTTGCAGGATGTGATGACCAACCTTCTCAAAAGCAAATAGCAAAAAAACACAGTGACACATTTCACAGGACCCCTTTGCATAATTACTTTTTTGTATGATTATGCTCATTCTCAAGCATAATTCAGTCAAAGCAATTCTGGAGGGACGAGTTTTTTAAAAGACTAGATTTAAAAAATGATTGTGCTGGAGTAAAGAATTCAGCAATGTTCTTTAGGTGATAAAGGCTGGGGTATGCATGGTTCAGGGTGCTGGTAACAATAGTTAAAATAGCATGGTACTAGTAATAATAACAGTATACTTATGCCTATGATAATCATTTATTGAGGATTATGCCAAATGCGAAATGTTTACATGTAAGAATTATCTCACAGATTGCTCAGAAAAGTGTCATAAGGTTATAACTATCATTTATACCATGAGATTCCACTTTATGTAAATTTGAAATTGAAAAGTGTAAAGACTTACTTTATGCATAAAATTTGTAATAATGTGAATCCCACATTACGTGCATCCCTATGGGAAAATTAATCCTGAATTGTGTAAATTTTGAGTTGTGAGAAATCCTCAGTAACTCATTCCTAGCATAAAATGCTGCAGTCGGTTATTCTCATATCACAGCTATTGAAGCTGAGGATTAATAAAGTCCGAGAACTGTCCCATTCATGAAGACAGAGCTGAGATTTGAATTCAGCATTCCAGAGCAGCCACTGTTTAAATTTCTTTTTCTAAACTAGGATCATTCTAGCATTTACTACACAATAAATGATTTTTTTTAACTGGTCTAGTAAGCAAGTTGCATTGAAATATGTATGTTGCTTACTTAGAAAAATCCATTTTACACACAGTGACAAATGGAACATGTAATAATATTGTATTCCTATAGAGAGTTCTGTCCAAAATTGTGCCCCCTTGCATTTGAAAATTACTTCCAACCAACAAAGAAGGCCTACCCAATAAGCCCACCTCAGATGAGATAAGAGAGTTAGAACTAGATCTTAGCACTCCCAACCATCTCTGCCCATGGGTGATGATGAAAAGGAGTCAGAACACCTTCCCTGTGTAGCAGTCACTGAAGAAAGGCAGAGCCCTTTCTGTTCACTCTAGAAAAGGTTAAAGTTCTATATCTGCTGAGCTTTTAAATAAAAGAAAAAAAATTAATCTTAAAAGAAGAAAGCAAAAACCATTGAGTGCTATTTTAGATTACAGAGAAAAGGCAGTGGAGTAATTCATTGACCATTCTTAGTTTCTTAGACATACGATTCTGCTTCGTTGCTCATTTTAAAGAACCAGAATTAGCTTGGCATGGTGGCTCATGCCTGTAATCTCAGCACTTTGGGAGGCCAAGGCACACAGATCACCTGGGGACAGGAGTTTGAGACTAGCCTGGACAACACAGCAAAACCCTATCTGTACTAAAACAATAAAAAATAAAAAAATAGTTGGATATGGTAGTGCATGCCTCTAATCTCAACTACTTGGGAGGCTGAGGCATGAGAATTGCTTGAACCCAGAAGGCAGATGTTGCAGTGAGCTGAGATCACACCACTGCACTCCAGCCTGGGTAACAGAGTGAGACCCTGCCTCCAAAAACACTAACTAACTAAATAAACAAATACATGAACCAAAATTAGGCACAAGCCTAAAAAGAAACACCTCTGATTTAGGCAAGGGGAGTATTTGTTTAGAGATTCCAACCTTGGCTGGAGTATTTGTTCTCTTTTTTTTTTTTTTTTTTTTTTTTTTTTTGAGATGGAGTCTTGCTCTGTCGCCCAGGCTGGAGTGCAATGGCATGATCTCGGCTCAGTGCAACCTCTGGCTCCTGGGTTCAAGTGATTCTCCTGCCTCAGCCTCCTTAGTAGCTGGGATTATAGGCACATGCCACCATGCCCAGCTAATTTTTGTATTTTTAGTAGAGACGAGGTTTCACTGTGTTGGTCAGGCTGGTCTCAAACTCCTGACCTCATGATCTGCCCACCTTGGCCTCTCAAAGAGCTGGGATTACAGGCATGAGCCACCACACCCAGCCTGTTTGTTCATTTTTTAAGCCACTTCTCAAGGAAAAAATCACCAAAGTTTCCAAAAACGTTTATTTGTTCACTAGCTACCACATTAGCTGAAACAGCATTTCTGTACTCACTACTATCAGAGCTAGCCTATCAGAAGGAGATAGAAAATGTCAGTGAAGTGAGAAGGTCATTACACTGTGGTATGATGTTGCTTCTTTGCTCCTTTTGCATGCCTATGCAACCAGCTCAGTGACTTTGGTTCAGTATAGTCCTACTGCTAAAAATTCTTGGCCTGGCAAGTTTGCTGCTATCCAGCAAGAGAAAAATTAAAGGTAATGGGATGGATGAGCAATAATCATGCCCTTGACATTCCAGCTTTTGTATGATTTTTCTTGGTAATTTATTTGGCTGCTCATTCCTTGGCGGGTCAAGAGTAAAATTATGCCCAGCTTCTTCTCATTCATCTTTGTGGTCCACAGCCTCCATGATTTAATTACCTCTACCTAGTCTCTAGCTTGACACATGGGGATTATGGGGATTACAATTCAAGATGAGATTTGAGTGAGGACACAAAGCATAACCATATCATTCTGCCCCAGGCCCTCTGAAATCTCATGTCCGTTTCATATTTCAAAACTAATCATGCCTTCCCAACAGCCCAAAGTCTTAATTCATTCCAAGATTAACCCAAAAGTCCAAAGTCTTATCTGAGACAAAGCAAGTCTCTTTTGCCTATGAGCCTGTAAAATCAAAAGTAATGTACAATGGAGGTACAGGCATTGGGTAAATACACCTGTTTCAAATGGGACAAATTGGCCAAAAGGAAGAGGCTACAGGCCCTATGAACATCCATAATCTAGCAGGGCAGTCAAATGTTAAAGCTCCGAAATAATCACCTTGCACTCCATGTCTCACATCCAGGTCATGCTGATGCAAGAGATGGGCTCCCATGGCTTTGGGCAGCTGTGCCCCTGTGGCTTTGCAGGGTACAATTCACATCTTGGCTGCTTTCATGGGCTGGCATTGAGTGTCTGTGGCTTTTCCAAGTGCATGATGCAAGTTGTCAGTGGATCTACCATTCTGGGGTCTTGAAGGACAGTGGTCCTCTTCTCACAGCTCCACTAGCCAGTGCATCAGTGGGGACTCAGTGTGGGGGCTCCAACCCCACATTTTTCTTCTGTACTGCCCTAGCAGAGGTTCTCCATGAGGGCTCCATACCTGCTGCAGACTTCTACATGGTCATCCAGGTATTTTCATACATCCTCTGAAATCGAGGCATAGGTTCCCAAACCTGAATTCTCGACTTCCGTGCACCCACAGGCCCAACATCACATGTTAGCTACCAAGTCTTGGGGTTTGCTCTGAAGCAATGTCCTGAGCTCTATGCTGGCCCCTTTCAGTCATGGCTGAGACACAGGGTACCAAGGCCTGAGTCTGCACGAAGCATCAAGTCCCTGAACCTGGCACATAAGCCATTTTTTTTCCCTCCTTGGTCCCTGGGACTGTAATGAGAGGGGCTACCGTGAAGACCTCTGACATGTCCTGGAGACATTTTCCCTATTGTCTTGACCACCAACATTTAGCTCCTCACTGCTTATCAAATTTCTGCAGCCAGTTTGAAATTATCCCCAGAAAATTGGTTTTTCTTTTCTATCACGTCATCAGGCTACAAATTTTCCAAACTTTTATGCTCTTCTTTCCTTTTAAACATAAGTTCCAATTCCAAGTCATCTCTTTGTGAATGCATAAAACTGAATGCTTTTAAGAACACCCATATCACCTCTTGAATGCTTTGCTGCTAAGAAATTTCTACTCACCAGTTACCCTAAATCATCTCTTTCAAGTTCAGCATAGCAAGAGTTACCTTTATTCCAGTTCCCAACAAGTTCTTCATCTCCATCTGAGACAACCTCAGCCCTCAGCCTGGACTTTATCATCCATATCACTATCAGCATTTTGGTCAAACCCATTCAACAAGTATCTAGGAAGTTCCAAACTTGCCCACATTTTTCTGTCTTCTTCTGAGCCCTCCAAACTGTTCCAGCCTCTGCCTGTTACCCAATTCTAAAGTCACTTCCACATTTTCAAATGTCTTTATATCAGCAGCACACTCCTGGTACCAATTTTCTGTATTACTCCATTTTTATACTGCTGTAAAGAACTGCCTGAGATTAGGTAATTTATAATGGAAAGAGGTTCAATTGACTCACAGTTCAGCATGGCTGAGGAGGTCTCGGAAAACTTAAAATCATGGCAGAAGGTGAAGGGGAAGCA
Organism: Cebus imitator; assembly: GCF_001604975.1. Classification (NCBI taxonomy): domain Eukaryota; kingdom Metazoa; phylum Chordata; class Mammalia; order Primates; family Cebidae; genus Cebus; species Cebus imitator. Next base: position 200,576 of record NW_016108217.1, on the reverse strand, counting down.
AGGTACATTCTTCACAAGGCAGCAGGAAGGAAAAGTGCTGAGCAAACATGGAAGACCCCCTTATAAAACCACCAGGTATCATGAGTACTAACTCACTATCATGATAACACACTATGGGGGAAACCGTCCCTGTGATACGGTTACCTCCACGTGGTCTCTCCCTTGACATATGGGGATTAGGGGAATTACAATTTATGATGAGATTTGGGTGGGGACACAAAGCCCAACCATGTCTCAAGGCAGTTCCTTTAGATGAAGTAAGTACTGCTCAAAGTTTGAAATGAAAACAATAAGAGGGTCAAGTAATTAATCCAGCCAAGAGTATCTTTGTGGCAAAATCCATGTTATAGTCATTAAAAAGTAACAGGTTTATACCCAGTTTCTTTCCTTTTATGTCCTCATCTAGTAAGCTACTTTAATGAATGAATGATCTCCACTTTTAATTTATGTCATGTCTTTCACATATCCTAAGTTTGACAGTTGAATTTTTGGTTCAAGATACAGAAGGGAAACAACCTCGCCCTTTTAAACTAATCTTTACCCAGAGTCACAGGTGAGCATGGATGCAGTATCAAGAATTTCTTCTTGTGAAAACACATCGGAGAATGACAAACTGCATTTTGTAGAAATTAGAATGGTACGGTTCTAAGTTGATGGGAGTTTTGGCCAGATTGATCTTGGGTAAAATCTCTATTCTATACTTAGTGTTGACATTGAACAAGTTACTTTCACAGCCATCTGAAAAATGTTCCTCACTTTTGTCATTGTTTTTGATAAAACACTTGGCATATAATAGCTGCTCAATAAATGGTAGTTGTTATAACTACTATTATTTTATTTATAAGATGTGATTGACTGAAAATACAGTGAAAAATTCCAAGTGGCCTTAGGTAAAAACCAGCATTTTAATGAGAAGGAATTTCTTTGGTTATCCCATAGTCCTTCTATATCTGGAACTGATAGTTTGCTTTCCAGTGCCCTTAAAGAGCAGGCAAAGGAATGGAAATCTCTTCTGCTGGATTGCCTGGAGCTGTACTTGGTTTCATGCCCCTGGGAAATTTTTTGATTAATTAAGCAACTTGGCATCCAATCATGCATGCAGAAAAACCTGAGTAGTCATTAGATTTCTCTGCAATTCTCTAATCATTAGACTCAGCCCTTCTCAGGATTTTAGTACCTTCTTTACTTATGGTGACTCCCTTGGAGGAAAATGGTGGTTGAAATGCTGTCATCTATTGATTTTCTTAAAACTTGGAGGCAATGGGTTGGATTTTCAGCCCCCTTAATACTCAGGAGTATCCATGTTTCCAAAATCTAATGATAAATATTGACTAGCACTATAAACCATCTGTCATATGAGTGTACCTGACTATATTTATGTCATTTGTGTAATCTGCCCAACTGAGAAGAAGTTTTGGAATAAAACAGAGGAGACTAGTGGGTAGCACCATTTTCTAATGTGTCACATGACCTTTGGGTGAACCTTTGCTCTCAAGGAAATTCAGTTTTTGTATCTCTAAAGTGGAAGTGATAATGATAACTTCTGGCTCCGTCCTGTCATGTGACACTTGAAAGAGTTATGAAGGCTTTAATTGCCTTAGAAACAACTTTGTATGATTCTAGCCATTGGTGTTTTTCTTGGTAGTTTTTCTAATTCAAATGAAATGAGCATGACAATTTTTGGATGGGTTTTCATATGTCCCTATGATTGTCAATAAATGCATGTTGAATGGAGTTGAAATGAAATTATATGACTCATCAGGACTCAGCTTTCTCTAATACATTGTCTTTGATCTACTTAAATCATTTCTTGAAAGTCATTTTTAACCCATGAGCATTTCACTCTACTTCTTGGAGTTTTTCTCCATTAAGTACTGGAAGAGATGCATTTGTGCCTCAATAAAAGATAGTGCTCATTGTGGTGGTAATTTATGTTCATTTATTAAATTTTCCCAATTAATTGTTAGCTCCCAGAGAGTATTTTATAAATATAAATAAGTGGTCCAAGTTGGGTTAATAGAAGTCTAAGAACTTTTATGACATAAAAATGTATTTGAGAGCTCTATTTAATGGTGCTTTATTTCTTTTACTTTTTTTCTCCCTCTCTTTTTTTTCCTCATCTAAGATAAAGTAAGGAAAGTTTATATTTTCATCCCATTTATTTTGTGTCTTTTACCTTTAGCCACCTCAGAGACACACAATGACGATTATTTTAAAAGCTCAGCCTTTAGCATCAAGCAGGCTTGGTGGGAAGTCTCGGTTTTGCCATTTTCTTCCTTTGAAATGTGGAGCAAGTGACTCAACTCTTCAGGAAATAATAATCCCTTCTTCTAAGAGCTGTTTTCAAAAGTAAATAAGGCACTAGACACAAAAAATGCACAGTATCTTGTCAGTGATCATCTGGTGTCAGTTTCTTGAGGAACATTTCTGGGAAAAGTTGAAAGCATTTGATTAAATTGATATCTATAGCTTTTGAAGAGTTGGTTAGAACATGAAAATTAAATAATTGCATTTTTAAGGATCAGAATTTCTTCACTATCTAATTTTATTTTGGAAAGAATTTGTTTAACTTTTAAAAGAAAAGCTCTTTATAAAGCTCACGTATCTGTAGCAGTGACTCTGTAAACTTTTTATTGAATTTCTCCTAAAATATACATGTGTTTAAAATTTAAAAAGGAAGAAAGAATATTTGGCAATACTGTATTGAGAGATTGGATCAAAAACCACAAATATTTTGAAACTTAATGCAACACATACCTAGATTTGCTAATTTATTTTTAGCTTTAGAAAGGCCAGTTATTTAATCTCTTAATCAAAATGTCTGAAGTTTCCATTTCTAAATACATGAAATGATAATAAATAATGAGCCCAAAATTAAAATGCACCCATTTAAGGAGAAAAATGGGAATTTGATGGAAAGCGAATGTGAGTTTGAATAAAACAGATATATCCTTCGTCTCCTTTGATTTTCATCTCCAAGTTAACGAAGCACTGAAGTGGCAGCCAGCAGAAGTGCCTTTGGTTGAATTCTTTGGCTTTACATTTTTCATCCATGTCAGGTAGACTATATTTGTTCATGGATTAAGGAAGAATTAGGGCATTTAAGGTCTGGTGGCCTGGCCCTGTCTGTCTATGCTGGCATAGACTCTCCTCCCTGGGACCATCTATTTTATTTGATGCTGCTATTATTTCTTCCTTACATGGTCTGAGAAATGTAATTCTAAAAGATGTGTGGAGTGAGTACTTGATTGTGGCTGATTGAATTAGCTTGCAGGTGACCATGGAAAAGCCTTGTTTGTGTCAGGCCCGGGGTCAGGTCAAGTGCGGTCTCCATCCTGAAGATAATTGAGATGTTGCAAGGTAAGGAGCAACATTTTAATAAGAAGTGGACAGAAAACCACAGAAGTTAAATAATGACTTACAAGATCATGGAGAAGCTCAGTACGGTGGGGAGAGTATAGACTAAATCATAAGAATTAGATTTTAATCTGAGTTCTGCCATTAATTAGCTCTATTTCTTTGAATGAATTATCATTTTTTGCTTCTCAGTCACACCCTCTTGAAAATGAATGGCCAGAGGAAAGAAAGACTAGGCAAGCTCTAAGATCTTTCTAAGTGCTTTCTATCTATTTCTTTATGTATCGCATATATATATATATATATATATATATATATATATATATACTTTCTTGATGAAAAAAATTCTGTGATAGCTGAGGAGAGTCGATGAAGGTGGGATTAAGACTGTTCAAAGGAGAGGCTGGCAGGAGGATAAAACTCTGCAGGCGTGTCTTGCTAAAACAGAAAAAGCTAACATCCTTTTCAGAGAAAAAAACTTTCAAGATGACTGGGGAAAATTTGGGCAAATTGTTTGCTGCATGCTAAGATTTCATGTAAGTTTAACGTTTAACAGTCCTTTGGAAACATTTTTTTCTTTGTGTACAGGAAGTAATTAAATCTAAAAAGTGTGCATTGGAAAGTGTCTGATACAGAACATTTCACAGAAGGAGGGAACATTATAGCTCAAATTGAGGCCACAACCTTTTCAAGAATCTATGCTCATTATGCTTGACTGGGAGACAAGACACAGGTCATTTTTTAAGACACAAAAAGAGGAAGGTTTTGAGATCAAAGGTATTTGCATGGTACTTGTCTCTCTTTATGTACTTAAAAAAATCACGATGGTTTTTTCTTGGATATTTTCATGTCCTACAAGAAGATAAATTAATTCTTTTCTCCTATAAATCATCATCTCATGTGATAAGAAAATTGGTTTCCCTCTCATTTTATGTTTGGGTTGGAGATGTAAATGTAGTAAATTATTCGAGAATTTTTTTTCTTTTATATGAAGAGTAAATTATGCTCCCAATGAACGTCTCCTCACTATTACTTAAGACTGATTAGAAGTGAAATGCTGCAGAGGAGAGATTTACTCTCATTGCTAAATTAAGTATAATTTCACTGTTCTCTAAAGCAATTGTTTCTGTCATACTTCTTCAAGGAACATGTTGAAAAATTATGTTTTAAAAAAGATGGAAGCCTTTTCAGACATTTAAGGTTGACTCTCTTCTGTCTTCTAAGAAATACATTTTAAAGGAAACACTTTTTAAAGAAAATACATCATTGCCACCCAAAACCATTAAGTCATCTAACACAGGCAGAAATCTCTGCATTTTCAGACAATATTTTGCCAAGATTAAACTTTTTAAAAAATCTTACACATTTGAATTCTGTAGAGCTATGACCAAGGTCCTACAAGGGTAAAAGGAATTTATACTTCTTGTTCTCATGCTGCCAAGTCAGCAGGGAGATTCTGAAGCCTAGCATATGAAAACAGTTTGGCCCCCTATCTCCCCGTGGGCTTTTCACTAGGCTATTGCAAGGGGTCCATGCAGGGCCAAGCTCATGAGCCATAGGGTCAGACTCTGGGTGGTATAGAGGAAACCAGACCACATTCACCCTTTTTCTACTAATGTGTTCCTTGTGGAAAGGGCCTACTTAGGAAAAAGCTCTTCTTTTATTCCCATGTGATTATATATATATGTATACACACACACACACACACACACACACACACATACATATAAAATCACATGTGCTTAGGAGGTGGAGTTTGCAGTAAGCCAAGATTACATATATATATACACATATACATATATATACACACACACATACATAATATCATGTGTGTATACACATATACACACAGACACACGCAGAATTGACCTTTGAACAACATAGGTTTGTACTGTGTGGGTTCACTTACACATAAATTTTCTTCTACTTCTAACATTCCTGAAACAGCAAGACCAACCTCCTCTTCTTCCTCCTCCTCCTCAGCCTACTCTGACCTTATGATGCTTCACTTCCATTTAATGACTAATAAATTTATTTTCCTTTTTTTATGATCATCTTAATAACATTTTTTACCTCTAGCTTAATATATTATAAGAGCACCATATATTATATAAAATATATGTTAATCTACTGTTTATGTCGTCAACTATGTCAACAGCAGACTATCAGTAGTTACTTTTGGGGGATTCAGCACACCTAACCCTCTCATTGTTCAGAGGCCAACAGTATACATGCATTTCTGTGTATGTATACATATGTATGTGTGTATATATACATGTATCTATGTTTATATATACAAATATACATACTTTACACATTTCTGTGCAAAATAAGTTAACAGGTAAAAGAAAAGACCATGAAGATGACCAGCTCCTCCCTCCATGTCCTGTGTACACTCATCCTAGGCGCTATACTTTAAAGCAATTCCTGACACATATCAAACAGCAGGGCTCCTAGTCTTAAAAGAGTTTATCTCTCATTATATCTTTTGAAACTTTTATAAAATTTTAAGTTGCTAATAATTATTATTGCAATTTATTTAACTCGTATAAGTTAAAGTCTATGTGTATAATCTTATTTCTTCCATAAAAATCCCTAAAATGTAAATACATTTATTTACCACAATTTCTAGATCGTGAAACAGATGCTCAGAGAGGCCAAGATTCTTGCAGAAGGTAATTCAGCTAGTAAGTTACATTGTGAGAATCCTGACCCCCAAAATGCATTTTCTCAATGATTCTGACATACTATTAGTAAACAAGTAGCCACTAAAGAAACAAACAATCCAGTTCCTCTACTCTATCAAAAACTATAGTCCTGGCCAGGCATGGTGGCTCATGCCTGTAATCCCAGCACTTGGTAAGCTGAGGCAGGCAAATCCCTGAGGTCAAGGGTTCCAAACCAGCCCAGACAACATGGTGAAACTGTCTCTACTAAAAATACAAAAACGTGGTGGTGGGTGCCTGTAATCCCAGCTCCTAGGGAGGCTAAGGCAGGAGAATCACTTGCACCTAGGAGGCAGAGTTTGCAGTAAGCCGAGATCGTGCCACTGCACCCCAGCCTGGGCTACAGAGTGAGACTCTGTCTCAAAAAATAAATAAATAACAAAAACTGTGGTCCAGAGATGGCAAGGATACGCAGCTATGAGTGGCAAAATTCAGACTGGAGCCAGGTTGAATTTTATATTGAATTTTATAGCGCTCAAGACCTATACCCTTTCAAGCCTCAAAATACTTGTTTATCTTTATTCTTGACAGAAATACGTAATGTTGATTCTCTCATTTTAAACCTACAATTAGCATGGAGAAAACCATGCTGAAGCTTTGTAAGCTCTTTCTTGTTGAACAATCAACTCATTTCTAAAAAATGGTTTTTGGGTTTAATCAATGGGAAGATAGAAAATTGCTTTTGAAGGTTCCTTGGTATTGTCCTAGGGAAAGTTGAGCCAGCTGATCCCCAGCATGGGGACCAAGGTTCTGATGTGATTACTTTCTTCAAGAATCAGAATGACTGCAGCCTCTTCACCTAAATATCATAATGAAGCAACAAAAGCCAAGGCTGAGTAAGATTACTCAAGCCAGAAATTTCTCAGGAAGTGATATGAGCGTGAGGCACATGTTTTAAAGTCTGCTTGAGATTCTTCTAGTCTTCAGACTTACAACCAGTGCATTTCACCTCCATTAGGGAATCTTGCTTTCAGTTAAGGGACAGTGGAAGAATTACTTAATAAATCAAGACCCTCTTAATTGTAAGTGACAGAAAACACAATCTAATTATGCAAAAAGGGCTCATTTAGGTGGCACCTTCATGGGTAGGGTTCATGAGGCATGGCTTGACAAGTGGCTGATACCATGGCACTGAGATCTAATCTCTTTCTGTCTTCTGCTATCTTCGCTCTATTCTCAGAAAGATTCTTTTTGTCTAAGGGTAAAATTGTGGTAGCTGCTTAAGTTCAAAAACAATGGCGTGGTTCCCTAATAACTCAAAAAAATCCTGGAATTGAGTCTGATTGTTCCATGTGACCATAATCTGAGCCAATGGCTATGACCAAATTTCATCTTCTGGAAGACCAATGGCAACATGGAATGAGGAAATAGAGTGCTTATTGAAAGGCAATTAGAACCCATGACTGGAGTTACCTGATGTAGTTTTTCCACTGTATGGCCTTGGGTAAGTTAATTTAGCTCTTAGGTTCACATGTCGCTCCCTGTGAAATGGGAGACTGGATTACATCTAAGGGATCTTACAGTTCTAATGTGACAGATTTTGTCTGTGGAATGTTCCAACATTTGAGTGTTGAAGAGCTCCAATTGTATCATCCACAAAATCTTCTAAGAATAGTTTTGAATAGAAGTTTCATGTTTCACCCATGGAACCATGAAACTCAAAGGAGGAGTACAAAGGGAGGAGACAGATTGATCAGATCCAAATGGCATTAAAATTAGGGAGAGCTATCTGGCCAAGTGAAATTAGTGGCTCTTAAAAGAAAAGTTTGATGAATGAATCCTGGTCAGCATAAATTTTTTTTTAAATCACTAAAAAAAAATTTGGAAGCCAATGTGCACTGGTGACCATGATTAAAATTGATGCTACATTGAACTGTGCCACTGTCATACAGGAATTGGGTCTCCAAAATGATGAGACTTTGTATTCAACATAAGGCTTCCTTCAGTTATCTGAACATCCATCCTTCATCAAGAATTAACTCTGACCCTATTCCTTTTGGAAAAAAATATACTTTGCAACTTTTAACTGCACTGCATTTTGCATTTGGTCTGTCACTATTAGCACTGCCCCTTCTATGCCATTTAGTCCTTTCCAATATGAAGTCTTTCTCTTCTCCTTTGCTTAGGTCTGTTTTGTATACATATATGTCTGGCCATCTTGACTTAAACTCACAGCATCAGCACTACTGTAGGCTATTTCTTCCTTCTAGAAATATTCTTTTCCCTTAACAGCCTACTCCTTCTTGTCCCTTGCCTCTTTAGATGTTTTCTTCCATTCCTTTTATATACTCCTCTTTGTTTGCTTATCCTTTAAATATTGCTGTTCTTCAGGTGCTAGCCTAGACCCACTTCTCATCCCAATTTCAGGCTGTCTTTATATAATTACACCTACTCCTATGCTTTTAATTCTTCTTATTTTGGAAGGGACTTCTACAGCTCTGTTTCTGATCCTGGCCAAATCTCTTTCCTGAATTCTAGATATATTTATTTACTAGATTTTTCTACTTTAATATCACTACTTTATTACACTCTAAATATCCACAGTTAAATTGATGAATTATCCCCACCTTGTTTCAACAACACCAACCTGGTTGTCTTCATCCAGGCTTTTCTATCTAAGCAAATGTCACCGCCATCCAAATGCCCAAGTCAAAAGCCTGTAATTATTCTTATTGCTTCTCCCTCTACTACATCCCATCAATAACCAAGTTTTGTGAATTCTGCCTCTTATGTCTATCTTAAAGTCAAGGAGGTCTACCTTCTGATTACCAATACACTACCCCGAAGCCACTATCTCCTCTTATCTGTAGCTCTTCAGGAATCAACTGGTCTCCGTGTTATCACACTTCCCCACCCTATTTTCCTCCCTGCTCCCAGAAAGTGCTCTCAGGAATGCTGGAAGCCAAGTGAACACTTTTTGTCCCTTCTTAAACATTCACTATTTGTCAGTGAGAGTCCATTGTTACTAGTATACAAAACAATATTCTTAAAATAGCCCTTCCTGGCTTATTCCCATCCACCTCTCTTGTGTCTCTCACAACGCTTTGCTTTTTTCCCTCCCAGCTCCAACCATCCCAGATATGTAAACCCTTTGATAAAAAAGCAAAAGTGTCCAAACAAGCCAGTGCCCAATTTAAACACATCAGAGGAGTTGACAAATTATTTTGCATTTTTACCAAAGCTAATGTCACATTTTAAAAATCACATTTTAATCAAATTTTATTAAAATACAGCATTTTCAGGGCTATTTTCCTCAGGCCATGAAATTATGGCAGGTTGCTCTTCTTGACATGGCAATGATTTCAAAATTTAGAATGTGAAAAAAATCAACCAGGAAGTTCCAAAAAACAACAACAAAAAAAGACTTTCAGTGTCCAGCCCTAGAGATTCTTATTCAATGGATTTTTAGGTGAGGCCCAGTGTTCTGCATTTTAATAAGTCCCCAGTATGACTCTGATGTAAAAGGTCCCAAGGTCATAGTTTGAGACAGTTTCAAGAGGACCAGTATTGTTAGGCTGTATCCAGGTGGGTATACACTCCTGAAAGCTTGGGGGTCACTGAAAAAAAAATATGCCTTAAGCTTCTTTTTATCCAAGCCTTTCATCTTTCATGTGTGTTTTAACTACTTTTCCTGGATAAGGACTAAATTCCTTACAAGTACAGCTCTACTATTCTTGTCACAACATCGTGTTTAGTCAATGTTTGCTGCATCTGTAAGCATGACCTCTCTTTTTTGGGATCATTCTTCACTTCCTATTAATATCTTTCCCCAGAATGAGGGTGGTTTTATGAAATAGGTAAATATTAGTCTATTTTCACGTGGCTGATGAAGACATACCTGAGACTGGGTAATGTATATAAGAAAAAGGGTTTAATGGGATTACAGTCCCACATGGCTTGGGAGGTCTCACAGTCATGGCAGAAGGAAAGGAAGGGCAAGTCACGTCTTACGTGGATGGCAGCAGGCAAAAAAATAAAAAATAAAAATAAAAGCTTGTGCAGGGAGACTCCCTTACAGAACCATCAGATCTCATGAGACTTACTCACTATAATGAGAACAGCACGGGAATGACCTGCCCCAGTTATTCAATTACTACTCACTGGGTCCCTCCCTCAACACTCAGGAATTCAAGATGAGATTTGGGTGGGGATAGAGTCAAGCCATATCATTCTGCCCCGGCCCCTCCCATACCTCATGTCCTCGTATTTCAAAACCAATCATGCCTTCCCAACAGTCCCCCAGAGTCTTGGGGATTAACATTTGGATCCTTGTTACTTATGCAAATTTCTGCAGCTGGCTTGAATTTCTCCTCAGAAAATGTGATTTCTATTGCATTATCAGGCTGCAAATTTTCTGAACTTTCATGCTCTGCTTCCCTTATAAAACTGAATGCCTTTAACAGCACCCAAGTCACCTCTTAAATGCTTTGCTGCTTAGAAATTTCTCCGCAAGATACCCTAAATCATGTCTCTCGAGTTCAAAGTTCCACAAATCTCTAGGGCAGGGGAAAATGCAACCAGTCTTTTTGCTACAACATAACAAGAGTCACCTTTGCTCCAGTTACCAATAAATTTCTCATCTCCATCTGAGACCATCTCAGTCTAAATTTCATTGTCTATATCATCAGCATTTTTGTCAAGGCTATTCAACAAGTTTCTGGGGAGTTCCAGACTTTCCCACACTTTTCTGTCTTCTTCTGAGCCCTCCAAACTGTTCCAATCTCTGCTTGTTACCCAGTTCCAAAGTTGCTTCCACATTTTCAGGTATCTTTTCAGCAGCTCCCCACTATATTAGTACTAATATATTGTATTAGTCCATTTTCATGCTACTGATGAGGACATACCTGACACCAGGTAATTATACAGGAAAGAGTTTAATGAACTTACACTTCCACATGGCTGGGGAGGCCTCACAGTCATGGTGGAAGGAAAGGAAGAGAAAGTCACATCTTATATGGATGGCAGTAGACAAAAAAAAAAGAAGCAGCATATGCAGAGAAACTCCTTACAGAACCATAAGATCTCATGATGAAGAGCAAGGGAAAAACCTGCCCCTGTGATTCAATTACCTCCCATCAGGTCTCTCCCACAACACATGGGAATTCAAGATGAGATTTGGGTGGGGACACAGCCAAACCATATCAAGGAATTTATATATATATATATATATATGTGTGTGTGTGTGTGTGTGTGTGTGTGTGTGTGTGTGTGTATGTATATACATGCAAATATACACACATATATAGCATAATATATTTTATTTTTTAGTCATATCCTCAACATCATTTGAAGTGGGCTTCCCCTCTTTTTCACTCTCCACTCATTTAACAAATAGTTAACAAGTTAAGCTATTCTCTCAGTTCTGTGATGGGCACAGGTGGATTTAATAATAAATAAGTCACAATTAGTCCCAGTTCCCACAGAGTTTTCAGTCCACTGACAGAGGCAAGGAGGAAATAAGGGCATTGCACAACACATTCTTTAATTACAGTTGTGGAAGTGCTAGGAAGAAAAAATAGTGTGCAATAACAGCAAATACCATGGGGGCTATGCACATACAAACATACCCACACACTTAGGTTTTCCTTCTTGTTCAATGTCTGCATTCTTGTAGGGAAAAGGGAATCTCTTTGACCTAGACGCTGGGTAATGTTAGACTTGGCAGTTGATCAAGAACATTGTTAACTGTGTGGGGTTGTCCTGAGTCCTCAAATATCCTTTGATGTTTATGGAGTAATTTTAAATGGTGATTTTTTTTCCACATTTGATTGAAAAGACATAGTAGACCGGGTATGGTGGCTTACACCTGTAATCCCAGCACTTTGAGAAGCTAAGGCAGGGGTTCGAGACCAGCCTGGCTAACACGGTGAAACCCTGCCTCTACTAAAAATACAAAAATTAGCTGGGCATGGTGGTGTATGCCTGTGATCCCAGCTACTCAGGAGGCTGAGGCAGGAGAATTGCTTGAACCTGGGAGGTGGAGGTTGCAGTGAGCTGAGATCATGCCACTACACTCTAGTCTGGGTAACAGAGCAAGACTTGGTCTCGGGGGGAATAAAAAAGAAGAAACAAATAGTAGCTGATAAGACCAGTTTTTGGTTTTAATAAGATTCTGTAAGACAAAGTAATTATCTTTGAGGAAAGTTTATAACGATACTAGCAGCATATGTGCTGTTTCCTCAGCCTAGAAGAGAACATTTGTTATCTGCTGTGGAATTTACCTCTTTACATGTACAGTCAGAATAATGATTCAAAAAGGCAGATGGAGTGTGTGTATTGTATTATACATTCAGCGGGCACTGTGGATGGGTGTGTTACTTTTATTCCCTCTGATGGCACAATTTTTAGGCCCCCATGATTCATGATTGGGTCTCCTGAAATTGACCCCTTTTCCCTGGGTGTAGGGGAAGGATTTTTGTTTGGGTGGGCTAACTTAGTAATATTTGAACCTTTGAAATTATGTAATAATAGGAAAAATGTAATCTATCATACCAAGTACTTCCTTTTATGAACATTTTTACTCTGCTGAAGCCTCTGTGTATCCCATACAGATATGTCTCTTGCTAAGCACTGCAGTTCCAGCAGGGGCAGCTGAGAGAGGGCATGCCGGCACCTGTTTATGGCCTTGTCCCAGAGCAGTGGCTCTTTCTTGTCAGCTGGCTGGCTGCCAGGCCCAACAGGAGAGCATGCTGATTTCCAAGTATAATGCTTTGCTGGGGCTGAAATCAAAGCTGTCAGTAGTAAAGTGCTTTCTTTTTAGTCTTCTTATATATTCAGTAGGAATTCAGCAGTGAAAACATGACCAACAATAGGCAGAAGGCCTGTAACAGTCTTTAAAACCCATGCAGATGGTTTTCAACCTTAATTGTCTAAAAATGGCATGCATTATTGACTGAAATACTAGCTTGAGCTGCAAACTAGTTGTCATAACTTTCTTACCTATCTGCTGAGTCTATTGTTTCCTTACTCTTCAGGAGTTTACAGAGTTCATATCTGAAAGACTTGGTTTGGGGAATTAGAAAAATCCCTGATTTTGCTGGGAAATATATTAATAATTCCTACTAGTTATGTATGAGTTATAACAATGAGGTAGTCCCATAAGATATAAAGCGCAAACAGTTTTAAAAATAGGAAGCCAGTGATATTTTATTGGTCGGGAATCTGTTGGTTGAAAGTGACAACAAGCTATTTAATGTGGCCTAAAGCAAAATATACATTTATTGAAAAGTTCAGGAATTGAAAATTTCATCAGGAATGCTGGATCCAGGAGCCCACATTGCATAGTTAGGGGTTAGTCCATCTCGTTCTCTATCTTCACTTTTTCTTTGCCCTCTGTTGTCTCATTGGTGGACCTGTGATGACTCCAGCAGCCCAGACTTGCACATCCCTATGGTAATCAAATACTATAAGTCGCCCTGAGTCACCTTAGGGTTTATTACAGTCCGGTTCATTACACCCACCCTACAGTAATGAAATGCTGTAAGCTTTCTCAGTTGCCCTAGAGTTCACTCTGATTAGATTAACTTAGGTAACATCATCAGTCTTCGAACCAGACACTGTGATCAAGCAGATGGAATATACACATTCTCCAAGCCTAGATCATATGACTACCCTTTAAAATGAAGTGGGTGTGAGGTTAGCTGATCAGCAGAACACAAACCACATGGACAGAAAACTCAGGATGAGTATCCCCCAAAAGAAAACCAGGTTGCCATTTTCAGAAGACAGAAAAAATGGGCATTGGACAGACAAAAAACAGTCAGTGTCCATTACTAATATCACAGAACATCCAAGAACCCTTTCTTGCAAAGCGTCTGTCCCTATTCTTGCCAACTTGCCTTGATCCACCATCTTCTGGGGACTTTAATACACTGAGCTTCATCCCACCTAAAGTTCTCTTTCCTTGCATCGGGCAACTCTGTATTTCCTAACACGCCTTTCATCTTCATGCCTCTAAGCCCTTACTCTTGCTCTTCCCTTCACTTGTCCAACGTAGTTGTGATTCTCTTCATCTTTCAATGCCCCACTCGGTTATTGTGTCTCTTCTGCCAACCTAAACAGACTTCATTATTTCCTCCTCTGGTTCCCATGGCTCAACTAGAATAGCTGTCCAGTTGTACTCTTGCTAGGCGTTTATGAATTCGTTTCCCCAGCTAGTCTGCAAGCTCTTTGAGAGCCTGAGCTGTGTCTTTTGTGTCTTTATGAAAATAATTGGAAAAATCATATCAAAATAATGCTCTAAAAGGCTTTCTTATGGAAGTAACTGTTTTTTAAATTACCTTAATAAGTGCTATTGGAGTAAGTGGGGTTAAGTGTTTCATATACATTACGTGAATATGTCTTACGAAATCCTATAAAGTAGGTACTAAGTACTATTCTCTTGTTCTACAGATAGGAAAAACCAAGGCTCAAAGAAGTTATGCAACTTGCCTCTGGTTACACAGCTAGTAAGTGCCCAAGCTGAAATCTGAATACTGGTTTGCTTGATTCCAAAGTCTGCGGTGTTAACCATTGTGCAAACCATCTCTTAACCAGTAACTGTGTTCGCAAATGGGTAGCTATCAGATACCAATGGATGCACTGAAGAAATGCCACTTCTCCACTATCCCCCACCCTATCCTATCGCCTCCAGAAATAAATTCTGCTTTCGCAATATGAAATTTTCTGCACCATTAGCTTAAATCTACTGTGCCAGTTTTTTAAGGACCTTTATTCCTGACTTTGCAATTGATTGATTCCAGGTATGCTGATCCATTCAGGAGCACCCTGTCCCAAATGAAATGGAATGGTTCCTTCTATAATAAAAGTTCACACTAAAGTTGACAAGATTTTCAAAATGCCTGCCCTTCGTAGAGGCTGTATTTGTTATGTAAGCAAGGCAGTCTGACTTTCAACCAGTAGGTGGCACTAGACTTTCCCCTCCTGGCTGTGGCTGTAATTGGTTACGGAGTTGTTCTGTTACTAAGCAGCGGCTGAAAGGGACTCGCGGAATGCAGTTGCATGGCTTCCTATCAGCGAAATCATTCTGGATAGAGCAGGGTTCTTCACCCAACTTGCACTCAGCCTTGTCCTAGGAGTAAAGCAGGGTCATATGGATTAAATGATCATTCTTAGGTGCACAGAGGAAAATGCAACCAGTCCAAGTGTGACAATCTTTTTAGACCACTTTTCTAGCTGCTGGCCCTTTGGCACTGTGATTTGTCTAAAGCTGATGAGGCTAGTGGGAAGGTGAACATACAGGTACATTGCAGAGCATTAGGAGGAAAAGTCCTTCATACTCAGAATCTGGATTGGGAGTGGTAGGCTGTGCCAGGAAATGCTTTTCTCTGCACAGTTAGGGCAACTAAATGCCTTGATAGGGACAATGTCTAGCCACTCAATCAGTATTTCTTAAATCTCTAATAGTAATCCAAATTATTCTGGAAGCTAAAAAGGATACGGCAGTGGAAAAAGCACAGTTCCTGTATGTCAGGAGCTTACCATCTACTAATAATGAATCTAATATCCATTGATTCAGCCAGTACTGATTGGGCACCTACTGAGAAACGGGAAATAGAGTGTTAGATCACACAGGAATGTTGTCTGTCTGGATAGAGCTTACAGCCTAGTGGAGATTACAGACATTAAGCAAGTAATAACACAGTACTGGTATAATAAATACCGTGGTAGTAAAGTAACAAGACCCCCTTGCTATGAGGACATATAGCAAGGACGTCTGGGGGAGTGTGCGTCATACAAGGCCTTCTAAAAGAGATGATTTTAAAAGGATATCCAAAGGGGAGTTGGAATTAAGTGGGCAGAATGGAGAAGAGGGAGAAGAAGAAAGAGAATCATGTCAGGTAGAGGAAAGAGCATGGGATAGCCCAGAGGCAGAGTGGAATGAGGTACTTTCAAAGAACTAAAAAACATCTGTGAGGCTATAGCTGGATGAGCAAGAGAAAAGTTGTGGAAGATGGGGCTAAAAAGGATTGATAGGCAGGGTCAAATAATGCACAGCCTTGTATACCACGTTGAAGAATTTAAAATGTATGCAAGAACAATGAGGTAGCATTGATAGATTTGAAAGATTGGTGTCATGACATCATATGTCCATTTGTTTAATAATATTTATTGCATGTCTACTCTGTGCCAGTGTATCAGGTGCTAGAAACTTTAACAGCAATATAAATTATAATTTAAAACTTTAAAAACTAATTGATTCAGAAAGAGGGAGACAGGAAAGTTTTCTTAGAATGAAAAAATGTATTGATGCAACAAAAAGTGTTGGGCAGCCTGGCATGTCTCAAGATCTGTTCTAGGCCGTAGAGATTCAATGGTGGATTATACCCAGTCCTCATCACAAGGAATATTCATTGTATGCATTTAAAATCATGGCAGGGGGTATAGCATGTTGAAGATGAAAGCGAAAAACCACAGTCAACTGAAAGACCTGCTGTGGCAGACACTAAGAATGTGGCACAGTGGAATCCAATAGTAACCAGGATCCAGGGACATTAGTGTTTACACTTTCATGTTCGTGATCCCAGTTTCCAAAAACTGACTGTGTCCCACTAAAAGGAACTAGGAGTCCATGGAGGAATGGCTGATTCCAAATCTGAGACAGGAAATGCATAAGATGAGCCTTGGCCATCTTTTTACCCAGTTAACGAAGATGTAATGAAAGATGAATGCAATTACATCGAAAGAACATTGAAACCAGCTTGAAGGGCCACTCATTGACCAAGGATGAGATGATTTGAACATCAAAACAAATTAACTGAGGAACACCTTTGTGAATTTGCAAAAATATCTATGTTTATGATAATAACTTTTTTAAAAAGATAGCCTTTAACCCCCCAAATTGAAAAAGACGAATTGGTCAACATTGGAAGTAACCTCACTCTGAAAATTAAAGAGAAATAATTAAACATTTATTTTTTCTTTCTTGGAGAAGCAGTATTTCAGTGTGACCAAGTAGCCCTTGTTAAAGAAGAAAATTACTTCTTTATAGAGGAATTCCACCTAATGTGAAAGGACTGAAGAAGTGACAGAATTAGAACATTATCATTTTACAACTTATAATAATAATAATTTAGGCAAAGATTTTCACTGAATGAAAACATTTTTTAAAATGGAGAATTTTTCAGTGAAAAGATCAGGCTTTTACCATCTAAACCCACTGATTAAGTATTATTCTAGTGAATAAACCAGAAATGTTTGCCACTTGAAGCAAGATAAAATACATAGTACCGCCTGTGATGTAATTTTGGTAAGAAAGGTCAAACATGACTATAATTGAACCCTTAGAGCAAAAGTTTTGTTTATAAAAAATGTGGAGTTTATAGAAACAAATTAAAAGACAGTGGAATGGGTCAGGCATGGTGGCTCATGCCTTGAATCCCAGCACTTTGGGAGGCTGAGGCAGGCAGATCACGAGGTCAGGAGTTTGAAACCAGCCTGGCCAACATGGTGAAACCCTGTCTCTACTAAAAATACAAAAATTAGCTGGGTGCAATGGCACGTGCCTATAATCCCAGCTACTTGGAAGGCTGAGGCAGGAGAATCACTTGAACCTGGGAGGCAGAGGTTGCAGTGAGCCGAGATCATGCCAGTGCACTCCAGCCTGAGTGACAGAGTGAGACTCTATATCAAAAAGAAAAAAAAGTGTAATGAAAAATAGAATGATGAGGAAGGCACTGCTCTATATAAAAAGATTCTAGGAGACATAACCAAATGCAA
The DNA here is from genome assembly GCF_001604975.1 of Cebus imitator. Classification (NCBI taxonomy): domain Eukaryota; kingdom Metazoa; phylum Chordata; class Mammalia; order Primates; family Cebidae; genus Cebus; species Cebus imitator. The sequence goes on along the minus strand of NW_016108217.1, from coordinate 182,775 downwards.
CGTGTGATCCTATTTGGATACTGTTTTGAACAACCTCACTATAAAATGACAACTTTGTTACAATCAGGAAATGTGAATCTAATGGATAGACAAATCACAGAATTATTGTTGCTGTGACTAGAGTTGATGATGACATTGTGGTTATATGTGAAAATGTCTATATTTTATAGAAATGCACACTGAAGAATTAGCTGGGTGCAATGGCACGTGCCTACAGTCCCAGCTACTTGGAAGGCTGAGGCAGGAGAATCACTTGAACCTGGGAGGCAGAGGTTGCAGTGAGCCGAGATCATGCCACTGCACTCCAGCCTGAGTGACAGAGTGAGACTCTATATCAAAAAGAAAAAAAAGTGTAATGAAAAATAGAATGATGAGGAAGGCACAGTGGTTAAATGACATGAGTTCTGAGATTTGCTTAAAAACACTTAGCCAAGAAAGAAAAGCATAACATCTACTACTGGTGTGGCAAAATCTAGGAAACTGTTGAATCTGGATGCAGTATACAGGTGTTCTCTGTACTATACATGTTTGAAATTATTCATGAAAAACCATGACTAAGGCTTTGTGAGGTAGGTAAGGCAGAGTATTCTCCAAACACCCGTGATTAGAAGTCTTACGTGTGAAGCATGTGCATTGGTGTGAGGTCATATAGCTAATAAGAAACAGAGCTGTAAGTATAACTCTAATTCCAAGTCTAGCAGTCTTTCCATAACAGCTCTCACTTTGCTTTTCTAGAATGCTTTCACAAGCCACCCTCTTTGGCTCTTTGGCTCAAGAGGTGACTCTAGCATTGGAAGTAAGCATTTACCATTTTGTTCCTTAAATTTTGCCCATTTCTGTAGAACTGGAAAAGAGGGATGTGATTTATCAATTGGTTCCTGGAGGTAGGTGGTTTCCAGCTGCTGAGTAGCTGAATGATCAGGTGTTAGTAAAAGTTTTGTTTACCGGCTAAAAGTTAGACCAGGCTCTGGTTTCTGGCCTTCCTTAATACACAGGCAAATCCCAGGCATGTGGATCATCTTCAAGCACATTTCTACCTGTTCTCCGCTCTTTTCTTTGCCGCAGGTTATCCTCAAGTTTGAGAATATTAAATGCTTTAATGAGTGTATAAGAAATCAACCTGCTCACTTACAAGCAAAACTGTGGGCAAAAGTTCACATTTAGACGGTATCTATAATACTCTTTTGCTGTGTAACTCTCAGAGGTTTTCTTTGGATCGGCAAAGAGGTGGGAGTGCTAACACAGATGAAACGTAACTAGCTCCATTTTCAGTGAAATGACACTAACTGGCATTACTGCCTACTGCATGGCAGGCACTCTGTTAGTGAATTTCCAAAAGTTAACTCATTCAATTCGATGCACATTTTAATTAAAAACAAAACAGTCTGGAGAACAGATTTTGGAAAGCTCAAGGCCTAAAATAGGATAGAAACCCAGAGGGAATGATTGCAGAGACACTAGGTAAGTAGGAGTCTGTAACCATGGGTGAAATTGCTAGGCTGATGCCCACAGAGTGTGCACTTTATAGGGTAGACATAAAGAATACATTTTTGTGTTTTCTGGTTATAAAGGTGTCTATGCCTAGCTTGTGAGGACATTTGTTAGGCTGTGGCCATGAAGAAAATCACAGAATGAGTTGAAAAAGTTAAAACACAATCACTATACCATAAACTCCAGCAGGAAACATGTTTGTCTTGCATATCATTATATCTGTAGCACCTAACACAGTCACTAGCCCAGAGTAGATACTCAACAATTATTGATTTGTTTTGAATGAATGAATGAGTCAAAATGAATTTGCTATCCTTAAAGTGTATCCCAAACATTTGCCTATTCCATGTCAAGTGGACCATAGTCAGGCAAATTGTGAGATGCAATTCTGTTGTCTGCAAATAATAAATCACGGAAAGACACAGATTATTGTATATGTTATAAATGCATTGGTCTTTCTCAAATCTTGGCAATTGTAACTACACATCTATGCATTGTTGGTCTTATTCTCCCTCTGAATGCAGTTAGTGATACAGGTTCATCCTCCTCAAAATCATCCTTGTCCTAATATAGAACTCACCTCCTAAGCCTAGGCTTTTGAGATTTCCTCCAATCTTCCATCTCAGACCTCTATGTCCCCAGAATGTACTAGACCATTCAGCATGTATTTAATCATTTTCTATGCAAGTCCAAATTTCCTCAAACTTCCTATTGTCTACAGATTACTCAGAAATGCCCAGCCTGGCAGGCTCTGTCGTTGGAATTCTGTCTCCCAAACCAATAAGTCTTCCCAGCCCACCCTAACAGGAGTCTCTGTAGCCAGAGTTGGGCTTAGTCCTTAGCCCCAGTCCCGGCAGGCCTTGAGCAGTCAGCAAACCCAAGCAGAAGGAATGAGGCAGCTACACTCAGTTTCTTCATTCTCCCAAATGCTTAGGAATTCTGTTTAGCCAGAAACTCCACTTACGATGAATCACAGTTGTACACAAATTATATATACAGTCTTGACAACTCAAGTTCTTCACTGAATAATTCTGTGCTCATTCCAAATATATGAAAGTGTATGTGCCTATAAGAAGGATCTGACTGCCATAGACTCCTCATTTCCCATGCTTATCTCCTGTATTACTCAGCTCAGGCTGCCATAAAGAAAAACACCATTGACTGTGTAGCTTAAACAACAGAAACTTCTTTCTCGCAGTTCTGGAGGCTGAGAGTCTGAGACAAGGTGCCAGCATGGTTAGGTTCTGGTGGGGGCTCTCTTCCTGGCTTAGAGGTGGCCACCTTCTCACTGTGTCCTCATGTGGCAGAGAGGAAGAGAGGGGGAGAGAGAGAGAGAGTGCATGAGGGGGCTCTGGCATCTCATCCTTTTCTTATAAGGGCAACAGCCCTATTGGATTGGGGTCTCATCCTTCTAAACTCATTGAATTTTAGTCACCTGCTAAAGGCCCTATCTCCAAATGGAATCACCTTGGGAATTAGGATTCAACATATAAATTTTGGGGAAACACAATTAGGTTCATAGTACAACCTCATTCTTTATACTACCTATATCATCCCTCATTCTAGTTTCTTACATCATATTTGAGCCAAGGCTTCAGACACACAAATCCCCGTGCTGTATTATAATTGACCTAAAACCAAAAAGCTCAATATATGAAATTTCTGAGTTTAATTTTTCAGAAAATCTTTTATTTGTGTTTTACCAACGCTCAGAGGAATTTGACACGTTTTGAAATTTATAGAAATATTGTCCTACCAGAGCAGCAGTTGAGCCCAGTGATTAGGGGCACTAACTGTGGCGTTAGACTTGAGCCTATTTAAAATGACAAACATTTTTGCTGCCTTCACGAGCATTTCCAATGTCCCAATCTCCTTATCCTGATGTTTTTTTTTCTCCTATTATACCTATAATCCTCTAACATATAATTTACATATTTGATATTTTTGTTTTCTTTCTTTCCTCCCAGAATGTATTAACCCAACAGTGCAAGCATTTTTAACTGTCTTTTTCACTGACATATATTTCATGATTAAACCAGTGCCTTTGAGCTGGAACATAACAGGTCTTTAGAAAAATTTTTTAATGAAGAAATATTTGAATGAGGGCTCTGTGATGTTAAGTTTATGTGTCAACTTGACTAAGTCACAGGATGCCTAGACATTTGACCAAACCTTATTCTGGGTGTGCCTGTGAGGATGTTTTTGGATGAGATTAACATTTGAATTGGTAGACTGAGTAAAGCAGACTACCTTCTTTAATTGGTGTACCCGACCCAGTCAATCGAAAGTCTAAATGCAAGAAAAGGCTGACCCTCCCTGGAATAAGAGAAAATTCCTCCTGCCTGACTGCCTTCAAGTTGGGATACCAGTTTTTCTCGGCCTTTGGATTCCAACAGAAACATTAGCTTTTCCTGGATCTCAAGCCTACCAGCTATGGAAAGGAACTACGCCATCAACTCTCCTGGTGCTGCTGTGTGATGATACCAGATCTTGGGGCTTCCCAGACTTCGTAATGACATGAGCCGAATATTTATATTAAAACTCTGCCTCTTTCTTTCCCTACATACATGCATACAGACACGTGCGCACGCACGCACACACACACACACACACACACATACCCTATTGTATCTGTTTCTCTGGAGAACCCTATCACAGATTTTATTAGTAAGAGTGGTTTTTGAGAAACAGGATTTTAAGAATGAGTTTTTTAAATTGATTATGAGGTTTATAAAATTGATTCTCTAACAGGATTAAAGATGCTAACAATTCTATTTTTAGTAATAAAGAGAGGACTGATAGCTAATGGTGTGATCTAGCAATGAAGATATGCAAAAATCACCATTTGATACTCCTAATCAGCTCACTTATATGACACAGGGATCTGGGTGACACTGTGCATGATACTTCCAAACATATTTCTCAAAGTAATGAATGTAATGAGATTGGCTGGTTTCTCCTAATGTCACTGGACAAAGTGGAGAAAGAAAATGTTAAGCTCAGCCAGGTATAGTGGCTCACACCTATAATCCCAGCACTTTTGGAAGCCATGGTGGACAGATGACTTGAGGTCAGGACTTCTAGACCAGTCTGGTCAACATGGTAAACTCCATCTCTACTAAAAATACAAAAATCAGCCAGCTGTTTTGGTGGACACTTGGAGTCCTAGCACTTTGGGAAGTCACGGTGGGAAGATAACTTGAGATCAGGAGTTTCAGAACAGCTTGGCCAACATGGTGAAACCTCATCTCTACTAAAAATACGAAAATTAGCCAGGTGTGGTGGCATAAATCTGTAGTCTCAGATACTCAGGAGGTTGAGGCAGGAGAATCATTGAACCTGGGAGGCAGAGGTTACAGTGAGCCGAGATCATGCCACTGTACTCCAGCCTGGGCAACAGAGTGAAACTCTGTCTCAAAAAAAAAAAAAAAAAAAGAATTATAAGTTCAGGGATTTGAATTCCCAGCTTAAGCATTACATAAATTACCCAAAAGCTTCCATGTGTACCCTGAAAGAAAGTTATCTGCCTCAGCCACAGGGTTGGATGCTGAAAATCAGACCCAGAATCTCATCCTGCAACTGGCTGAATTACAATGCAAGTTAAATCCCAGCCTCATAGAGTGTCTGCCTTTAAACTGAGGGCATCGATTGGGAAGAAATGTGATTCTAAAAGTTGGAATAGGGATGTGTGTGAGTCCCCTGCTAAAGCTGGTGACATTGCGCTCCTAAATTCTGATGAATATTTTTGTCAGTGGAAGAGGTCTCTCCACTTACATTGACAGCAGCTTCCCCACCTCCATTGGAAGTCACCTCCCCACTCCTGTTTGAGCAGAATAATGCATTTCCCTGAGGAATGCAGTAATGTGATGTATTACCGTAATGACCCTGCTCAGGCAGCTGCCACACACAACGATGCTGAGTCTCCTTGGAGCTCACACTCCACCACTTATCTTTGCTCTAGATCTATAACTGACTCAAGTCACAGCAGGTCCCTAGAGGTGAAATACAAGGTGTGAACCAGGAAGAGGTACTCTATACTTCAAAATAACTGTCTGAGTTTTCTAATTTATACAAGCAAAAATCCAGGAGACTTGTGTGAAAATGGATATTAAGGGTATTGGATAGTGATGGAAGAAACATAAAGTTAGACCAGGCCAAATTTATTTATATGGGCTTACTAAGCAGAGATTCTAATGTTTAATGTTGCAACTCAGGGAATTAGAAAGGGAGATTGTTAAAACAGTTTGATCGGTTGGCTGAAATATAGACCAATAGGTGGTCTGCAGTGAGTGAGTCAGAAACAATCAACCCGCCTTGGTCTAATGTAGAGAATAAGATTCAGAGGCTTAGAGAGATTGGAATGCCGGCATAGATTTCTCATTTAAGACCTAACTACCCACCTGGGAGGGGTCCAGAAAATATATCTTTCACCAATACTATGAGAAATGTGTTTATGAGGGGAGTCCTGCTCTGTAATTGCTCTTCTCTACAGGCTAAACCTATGGCAGTCACTGAATTGGGAGCCTAAATGCAGTAGAAGTGACTGGGTCCCAGAGTATGAGAGGCCAAGTGGTGGCACTCAGCCACCAAAGGCAAGGTGGATAAAGTTGCCAGAATAGACTGCAGAGTCAAAAGAACAATTAACATAATTTGACTTGCACAGACCTAGGGTATTGTCTAGTTGGTCATGGTGTTCCCAGAAGTAAAATAAATAGGAGACCTAGATTTTCACTTGATTTGTATAAGCAGACATTTTTTTCTAGATCAAATAAACACAAATTTAACCTGAATAATAAAAACAGAGTTCAGCCCCTCAATGAACTCTTAGATTTGAATCAGTTTGCAGACTCCAAACCCCTTACAGAAGGACCCCATGTTACTGCCAAAAATTTACAGTTAATCTTTCTTCCAGCCATCCCTAAAGGGGACTATGGCTTTTCACCGTGGTGGCTGTACACTGGGAAAAGAAAATAATCAGACTAATTATTTATCAGAGACTAAGGGACACTGGCTTGGAACTCACATAATTCCCAGAGGCCCAAAATGTCACTGTGGTTTGCCAGAGTAGGAATTTATGGAGATCAAGTGATCAGTCTCACAGTGGACCCAGTGAGCCCCCAAATACATCCTGTGATTATTTTCCCAGTTCTAGATGCATAACTGGAATAGACATACTCAGCATCTGGCAGAACCCCCACATTTGTTCCTTGGCCCGTGAAATGAAGGCAATTACAATGACAAAAGCCAAGTATAAGCTACTAGAATTGCTTCTACCTAGGAAAATAGTAAACCAAAAGCCATACTGCATTCCTGGAGGGATTACGTATATTATTCCACCATCAAGAACTTGAAGGATACAAGGGTAGTAATTCCCACTACCTCCCTGTTTGGCCTGTGCAGAAGACAGATGGATCTTGAAAAATGACAGTGAATTGTCATAAGCTTAACCAGGTGGTAACTCTTACTGCAGCTGTTGTGCCAGATGTCATTTCATTGCTTGAACAAATTAACATGTTTTCTGGTACCTGGCAGGGAGCTATTGATCTGGCAAATGCTTTTTCTTCCTACCTGTCGATAAGGACCACTAGAAGCAGTTTCCTTCAGCTAGCATGGCCAGCAATATACACCTTCACTGTCTGATATGGTTTGGCTCTATGTCCCCACGCAAATCCCACCTTAAATTGCAATTCCTATAATCACCATGTGTCAAGGGTGTGACCAGGTGGAGGTAACTGAATCATGGGAGCAGTTTCTCCCATGCTATTCTCATTATAATGAGTGAGTCTCATGAGATCTGATGGTTTTATAAGTGCATGACATTTCCCCTACTTGCACTCATTCTCTCTTGCTATCTTCTGAAGAGGTGCCTTCCACCATGATTGTAAGTTTCCTAAGGCCTCCCCAGCCATATGGAACTATGAGTCAATTAAATCACTTTCTTTTATTATACCCAGTCTCGGGTATTTCTTCATAGCAGTGTGAGAATGGACTAATACACTGTCCTACCTAAGGCATATATCAGGTCTCCAGCCCTATGTTGTAATTTAGTTCACAAGAATCTTGATCACCTTTTCCTTCCATAGGCTACCACACAGGCTCATTACATTGATGACATTATGCTGACTGGACCTAACGAGTAAGAAATAGCAACTACTCTGGACTTATTGGTAAGACATTTGCACACCAGAGGGCAGAACATAATTCTGATAAAAATTTGGGGCTCCTGCCTCAGTGAAACTTCCAGCAGTCCAGTGAAGTGGAGCATGTAGAGATATTCCTTCTTAAGTGAAACCTAAGTTGTTGCATCTGGCCCCTCCTACAACCAAGAAAGAGGCACAATGCCTGGTGGTCTCCTGAATTTTGAAACAACATAATCTTCATTTGAGCACGCGATTCCAGTCAATTACTAAATGATCTGAAAAGCTGTGAGTTTTGCAGCAGGCATTGGGGGCAGTGGAGAGGGAGTTCCAGAACAAGAGAAGGCTCTGCAATGAGTCCAGCCTGCCATGCAGGCTGCTCTGCTACATGGGCCATATGACCCATCAGAGCCAACAGTGCTTGTAAAATGTCCGTGGGAGATAGTGATGTGGCTTAGAGACCTGGGCAGGCCACAACAGGGAAACTGCCGCATAGGCCCCTAGGATTTTGGAGCAAAGCCCTGCCATTCTCTATACATAACTCCTTTTCCTTTGAGAAATGGCTCTTGGCCTGCTCCTGAGCTTTAAGACTAAACAACCACAGATAAGTAAGTTACCATACAACCTGAACTGCCCATCATGAACTGGAAGATATCTGACCCACCAAGTTATAAAGTTTGGTGTGCATAGCAGCCCTCCATTATCAGCTGGAAGTGGTATATACATGACTAGGCTTGAGCAAGTCCTGAAGGTGCAAATAAATTACATGAAGAAATGGCCCAAATGCATGTGATCCCCACTTCTGCTACACTGCCTTCTCTTTCCCAGCCTGCACCTCTGACCTCGTGGGGAGTTTTTTAGGATCACTTCGCAGAAGAAGAAAAGACTCAGGACTGGTTCGCAGATGGTTCTGCTCAATATGCAGGTTGTCACCCAAAGTGAACAGCTATAGCACCACAGCCCCTCTCTGGGACATCCCCTAGGATAGTGGTGAAGGGAAATTCTTCCACTGGGCACAACTTTAAGCAATATACCCAGTTGTTTACTTTGGAGGAAGGAAAAATGACCAGATATGTGATCATATACTGATTCATTGGCTGTGGCCAATGATTTGCCTGGATGGTCAGGGACTTGAAAGAAACATGAATGAAAAGTTGGTGACAAGGAAATTTGGGGAAGAGGTATGTGGATAGACTTCTATGAATGGGCAAATAATGTGAACATATTTCTGTTTCATATGTATGCTAACCAAAGGATGACCTCAGCTGAGGAAGACTTTAATAATCAATTGGATAGAATGACCCATTCTTTGGATAACAGTCAGCCTCTTTCCTTAGCCACCCCACCATCGCTCAATGGGTTCATGAATAAAGTTGGCATATTAGCATGGATGGAGGTTATACATAAATTTAGCCTTTGGTGACTTGTACTCATCAAGGTCAATCTGACTGCAGTCAATGTTGAGTCACCCAGCAGCAGAGCCCCATGCCGAGCTACTGATACAGCACTATTCCTCAGGATACTCAGCTAGATACCTGGTGGCATGGTGATTATATTGGACTTCTTCAATTACAGAAGGGACAGCATTTTGTTCTTACTCAAATAGACACTGATTCTAGATATTTAATAGATTTTCTTTCTTGGCATGCAACACTTCTGTCAAAAACTATTATCTGCGGACTTACAGAATGCCTTATCCACTACCATGGTATTCTGTACAGTACTGCTTCTGAACAAGGAACTTGCTTCATAGCAAATGAAATACAGTAATGGGCCCAGGTTCATAGACTTCATTGGTCTAACCATGTTCCCCACCATCCTGAAGCAGTTGTTGGGTAGAACAGTGGCATGGCCTTTTGATGATTCAGTTATAGCACCAGCTAGTGGCAATATCTTGCAGGTCTGGGGCAAGGTTCTCCAGAAAACTGTAAACGCTCTATATCAGCCTCCAATGTATGGTGCTCTTTTTCCCGTAGCCAGCAATTGTGGGTCCAGTAGTCAAGGGGTAGCAACGACAGTGGTATCGTTTACTATGACTCATGGTGACCCACTAGCAAATACTTGCTTCCTGTTCCTGCATCCTTATGTTCTTCTGGCAAAGAGATCTTAGTTCCAAAGGGTGAAATGCTTCCACCAGGAAACACAACCATAATTCTATTGAACTGGATGCTCAAACTGCCACCTGGCCACTTTGGGTTCCTCATCACGTCTTTGAATCAGAAGGCAAAGAAATGACTTACTGTATTGGCTGGGATGATTGATCCTGAAAAACAAGGGGAAATTGGATTACTGGTCCTTAATGGAGGTAGGGAAGAGTATTTCTAGAATACGGGAGATCTTTTGGGGCATCTCTTAGTATTACCATTTCATTGTAATGAAAAACAATGGAAAACTGCCACAACCTAATTGAGAGAGGGTAATAGCTCAGACCCTTCAGGAATAAAGGTTTGGGTTAGCCTACCAGATTAAAAAAAGAAAATGACCAGCTGAGGTGTTTGCTTAAGATGCAAAGTATGGAATGGATAGTAGAAGAAGGTAGTTATAAATACCAGCTGTGACCACATGACCAGTTACAAAAACAAGGACTGTAATCCTCATGATTATTTATTCCTTATTTTGTTATGAATGTGTGTGTGTGTGTAATAAGCAAATGTCTTCGTTTTCTTTCCTCTCATTCCCTTATAGTGTAACATGAGATGTACATGACTTTATTGATTGACTTGATTTTATAGCATTTAATCATACCATAGTATTGAAGTTACAGAACATAAAGGAGAAAAGTAAATATCATTCAAAGACTTCACTTTCTCTTCTGGGAGAGAAGTTAATTTGATTTTAGTTGTGAGAAGAATAGTTGCATCATGTTAGGCAGAATTATAACCTTGTTATTATCTTTATTTGGAGATTAAATACCCAAGATTAAGTCAGGAGATGCATATGGGTGCCAGGTTGACAAGGGATGAACTAGTGATGGCTAATGGTATGTGTCAGCTTTACTGGGCGATGAGTCATCCGGTTATTTGGTATAACATTGTTCTGGGTGTTCCTGTGAGAGTATTTCTGGATGAGATTAACATTTCAATCAATGGACTGAGAGAACAGTTACTCTCCTTTATGTGTGTGGGCTCCATCCAGTCAGTAGAAGGTCTGAATAGACAACAAATGCTGACTCTCCCTGAAATAAGAGGGAATTCCTCCTACCTGCCTGTCTTCAAGCTGGGATATTGGTTTGTTCGTCCTTCAGACTCAAACTGAATCATCAGCTCTTCCTGGTCTCAAGGCTGCCAATCATGAACTTAGAACTATACCGTCTGCTTTCCTGGGTGTCCAGCTTGCTTTTAGAACCTCCCATTTTTCATAATTTCATGATCCAATTTTTTATTTGCTAGATATTAATAGCAAGATTGAGCTATTGTTAGATATAGATGGAGAGAGAGAGAGAGACAGACAGACAGACATAGAGAGATGGATACATAACATCCTGTTGGTTCTGTTTCTCTAGAGAATGCTGTCAAATACAGTCTCTCACTTTTTTTGTAGATTTGGCCTTCTTCAACTTCTTTGCTTTTTTCTCACTCCTCTGTTTTCCCTGTCAACTTGTGGCCTAGGTTAAGCAAAGGTACCATAAATGGAGCCTTTCAGGGTTAAAGCAAACCTAACTAGCTAGAGACATACAGCATTGAGCATGGTCCTCCTTCCCTTCCCTGCTTCACAAACATCTTCAACTCCTCTTAACAACTACATGTCTAACGTGTACCCAGAGCCACTAGAGGTGCATGGAAATTTTGCAACTACCCAGTCAGGAAAGTGCTGGAAGTAAAAAAGACAAAAGCTCAGAGGACTGAGGTGAGGATCCTCAAGGTCATTACTAAGGAGCTTCATCACTTTCTGCTTATAGGTCTTTAAGCCAGTTACTTAACTTCCTTTTATCTCAAATTTCTCATCTGTAAAATAAGGACTCCAAGATTACAGCACCAACTCTCAGGTCCCTTGAGAAGATAAGAGTTACTGTTTTATTAAATTACACATTATTATACATAGAGTGATGAGAAGAGCACCCGCAATGTAAAAAGCATATCGTGTTAGCTTTTATTATTGCTGTCTCAGAGCCTCCATTTCTGGACCATGTAACTGGCGGGTTAGACTAGAAGAGCCCTGGTGTCCCACCCAGCTGGAATGTTCTAGCATTCAAAGACTCTATTTTTCCCTTGAGATCTCTCCCATGGGGATGGGCACTGGGAGGAAGGAGTATGGGCTTCAGTTGGCACATGGCCCCACCTCTCCAGCAACCTCTCCAGCTCCAAGGCAGGCTGCCTTTAAAGGCTCACTGCTCTCACTTGATTCTCTTTCCACAGTGCTGACTCACTGCATTGACTGAACAGGCTGCTGCAGCCCAGTCCTTCCCTAGGACTGGATGTCCTACTGGAAGCCATCCAGGCACCTTTGTTCTCCTGGGCTGCAAGTCCCCCTTTCTTTTTAACCAGCAGAGATTTTAATATAAAGCATAATTTGTGTGGTTTATGCCTCCATTGATGCGTGCATTTATTCAAAGATGATGCTCTCTTTGGTTAACCGTCAAAGACCATGATTTTACAGGAGGTTATTTTTGACTGTTCCTCTTAAAGGAACAGAAAAGCAACTTTCTATAACTACCTTCAAATTCAGAATAGAATTCTACCATGCCTTTATGAGAAGCTGAGAAAAAAAGTACCTTTATTTATCTCCCTCTGGCTTTGAATGGGCTCTGGAAAAATTATATTGGTTCATGCTCAGAAACTGGTAAAAAGACATGAACAAAATGGGGAAAATGGTTCCTCGTGGACTTCCTATTTCTCTCTCCTTTTAGAACATGCAATATACTTCTGCCTCTGGATGTACTCCCTTTGTTCAGCATTATTGCCTTTGCCACCTGCCTTGAAATGGTTCTTGAAGGGTTTTGATAAGTCAGCTGCAAAGATGTCTGGTTTCATTGTAACATCTGTAAGTGCCTTTTCTGAAAGGCCCGTTTTATGCTACCTAGAGAAATTCACCTCAGTGAGTCTTAGGAGAACCCTAAAATGAGCTGCAATGTATCAGAAGGGAGAGAGGGAATGATTTTTTTCTCTCCTAACTTTATTTTATTTTGGAAAGTCACAGAGGGCATTTCAGAAGAAGGAAAGCAAATAATGAAAGAAAATGGTCATTTTGAGAGACTCTTCTGCAACTACCTTTTTTTTTTTCAATACTGTGATGCTAAGAAGTTTAAATGTGACCTTGAGGACCTAGTGATATAGTTTGGCTCTGTGTCCCCACCCAAAGCTCACCTCAAATTGTAATCCTCATAATCCCCACATGTCAAGGGCAGGACCAGGTTGAGGTAATTGGATCATGGGGCTAGTTTCCCCCGACATGCTATTCTTATGATAGTGAGTGAGTTCTCATGAGATCTGATGATTGCATAAGCATCTGGCATTTCCTCTGTTTGCACTCACTCTGTCCTGATGCCCTGTGAAGAAGGTGCCTTGCTTCTCCTTTGCCTTCTGCCATGATTGTAAGTTTCCTAAGGCTTCCCCAGCAATGCAAAACTGTGAGTCAATTAGACCTCTTTCCTTTATAAATTACCCAGTCTTGGTATTATTCCATTCTCATATGAGTTTATTACTCATAGCAGCATGAAAATGGACTAATACACCTAGCTTGGATTCTTCATCCACTACTCACTCTCTCTGAGATGCTGTCCCCATCACCTCAGCCAGGTGAGTGAGGAGATGCTGCAGAGACATTGACACGGATTCTCCACTGTGCCAACTGATGCTGGCATTTCTCCTTATGCAAGCTCACCTCTGGGGCCACAGGACAGAGCTGCAGGATTGCCACTGGAGAAGCTGGAAAAAATGAAGGTGACAGCTTACTCTTCAGGGCATCCAGGGAATGAGAGTATGCAGTATATACTAACCACAGCATCCAAACCAACCTACAGACCATTGGCATACAGCAGAGATCTGTAGAACTTTAATGAGGCAACTGAATTATACTAAATTACCTAGGCCTTCAGAAATCAACCAATCTTAGGCTGGTCTATGATTGTACAATTGATGGGTCCATGAGGTAAGACTATCCAAATAGGTGGGGATAGAATTTTCCCTTGAAGGAAATCGAGGCCAAGGAATTAGGCAACCCATGGGACAAGAAGGAGGAGGGACTTTCTTCTTGCTCACACCAGGCTTTTGAGATAGAAGAAAGCTTGGTCACAAAGACACAGGCTCAGAGCAGAAGGCACCATCCATGCTCCTCTCTTTTTTTTTTTTTTTTTTTTTTTT
>NW_016108217.1:154729-168751 GCF_001604975.1 Cebus imitator | reverse complement strand
CACCATGCCCAGCTAATTTTTTGTATTTTTAGTAGAGACGGGGTTTCACCATGTTGACCAGGATGGTCTCGATCCCTTGACCTCATGATCCACCCACCTCAGCATCCCAAAGTGCTGGGATTACAGGCATGAGCCACCGCACCTGGCTCCAAGCTCCTCTCTAATGGAGCAACAGTGCAGCAGCAGACCCTCTGGTCTCCAGGTTCAGCTTTGCACGTAAGCTCCAGGCCCCCCAAACAAGATCTGAGCCTCTGGATGGAGTAGAGGAGAGTTTTTTTTTCTGAGGGCTGCTGACAAGAGCTGCTGCTAGACAGCGTGTTGCTGATGCTGGAATCTCTCTTAGGTGCGATGGGTGGGCCCAAGCGACATGAGTCCATGTTACGTTTGCATTGCAAGAGTTGATTGCTGAAAGCCTAAAAACTCCAGCAGTTCTGCTGTGTCACACCCTAATTTGCACAGTAAGGGATGCAGTGACTGGCATTTTGGGGCTATCCAGAGCTCAGCCATTTTGGATATTGGCTGTGAAAAGGGCATCTGAGTGCCAGCTTTCCTGGCAAATATCTGCAATATTTTTCTCCTCCCTCTCATCTTCATCTGCCACCACTATTCTCCTCCTCATAATTATTATCAACAATACAATTATTGCTTGTTGAGTATTAACTATACATTGACATAGCAACAGGTCTCCCATTCAGCACATCTAAGATTGAATCCATCATCTTCCTCTCCTGACCATCTTCTTGGCTGACATACCTTTTACCTTGTCAGTCCTTCTCCCGCTCACCCAGACTCAAAATTTTAGTGTTTCTTTTGATTTGCTCTTCAACTTGGTCCCAGAGTCACAAACTTCCTATATTTTTTGCCTTCTCAATATCTCACCTGCGTGTCTTCTTTTCTGGTACCACAGTCCTTAAGAAAGTTCTTACCTTCTTTACTGCTGGAAGGTAACTTCCCAGACAGCCTCCATTGGTCCCCTTGATTCTAGCCTCTCTCAGGTTCAATAGACTCTGCATATTTGCCACACAAATAATTCTCCCATTGCACAGTGGTGAACACATCAGTTCTGTGTTCAACACCTTCAATAACTCCCCTTTGATTATAAAGTTAAATCTAAGTATAGTTTATTTTTATTAGTTACAGTAGTTATGTTCTAGAATGTCACTGTTAATACTGAATTAGTGCATACTGAACCATTGCCTCTAGGGACAATAGGGTTAGGTTCCAGAAAGCCCCTGCTCATAAAATTTTTGTCAATCAATATATAACCTGTTGTATGTGCCTATATCTAAAGACATTTAATACATATTATTGAATAATTAACATTGAACACATGGCCAGCAACATGTAACTCCTGCCTTTCAAAGCTTATCTAAAACATGTATTTTGCCTTTAAGGTACGTCACAGCTTGCTTGCACTTAGGAACTCTAGACAGCATTTTAGCACTATACTTGGGGGCATTTTAAACAGTGAAATCATCAACAAAAAGCACGAAAAGGTGAAATACTTGTCACTAAATATACCACAAATAGGATACTTGTTTATAGTTAGGAGAGCTAAAACAAGACGTGTTAATCTGATTATGATAATCGTTACACAAATTATCACATTGGACACCTTGAATATATACAACCTATGTCATTTAAATACTGTAATATTTAGAAGACATTTTTTTTTCAAAAAGACAAAATCTCAGCTTGTTTGACCTTTGACCTCAGCTGGGAATGTGTGCATCTAATTTTTGCCATTCTGTGTGTGTCAGAATGACCGTGAAAACACCATGAGTAATGATTTGGGGACAAGAAGTAACTTTTAGTCAGTAAATTTGGGAATGCAGGATCTGTGAATAATGAGGTCAACTGAACCTCACCCTGGACTTTAAATCCCTCAACAACAAGGTCATTTTCTCTTTCTCCAGTATCATAGCCCATTATTTTCCTATACTTTACTTCTGCTAAAATACTCAATCTTTCTGAATTCCTATTTTCTTGCTTCCATGCCTTTCCGTTAGTTGTATAATTAAGAATTCTTTGTAAGGA
This sequence comes from Cebus imitator, assembly GCF_001604975.1. Classification (NCBI taxonomy): domain Eukaryota; kingdom Metazoa; phylum Chordata; class Mammalia; order Primates; family Cebidae; genus Cebus; species Cebus imitator. The sequence continues at coordinate 166,714 of NW_016108217.1, read as the reverse complement.
ATAAACTGACTTGTACTGACAACAAAAATAAAGGAGCTGGAGGGTTATTAATGGGAAGGGTAGCTCACAGACTCTAAAGAAGAGCAAGACAATTAAGTGTTCTGAGGTCCATGTCCCAAGGCAGTTCAGAGATCTGAGTAAAAGGAGCCTGGGAACCTTCTTCCAACGGCTGTCTTCAAGGTGGCCTTACCCCAGTCAACTCCCTCTTAGCTTCTCTGTCTTGTGTGTTCAAGCTCCAGACCCTTAGGAGAGACCATGTGATTGCCCTGGCTTGAATGAAGTGTCTCTTAGCCTCAACGTGTTCTATTGCAGAGACTAAAGTCTCCTAGCTGGGGCAGTGGTTCACTCTTCTAATCTCAGCACTTGGGAGGCTGGGTGGGAGGATCGCTTGAGCCCCAAAGTTTAAGACCAGCTTAAGCAACATGGCGAAACTCCAACTCTACCAAAAAAAAAAATTAGCCAGGCATGATGGCATGTATCTGTAGTCCCAGCTAATTGGGAGGTTGAGGTGGGAAGATTGATTGAGCCCAGGAGGTCTAGGCTACAGTGAACCATTACTGCATCACTGCAGTCCAGCCTGGGCAACAGAGAGAGACCCTGTCTCAAAAACATAAAATAAAATAAATCAAATTAAAGTGAAATGATGATTGGCCTAACTTGACTCATCTGCCACACACTAGCTAGGATGGCAGAGTCTGCTACTAATGTTGCCCTGGCATTGGTGCTGCCCAGATGAAGACAATAATCACTACATTTATTTTCCTTTCCCATCTTCATAGCCTAAAATTCTTTTTCTTCTTCCGTTCTCATCTAAATATCACCCTTTCTCTAGGGCCTTTGCTGATTCACCCAGCTGGATGTAGTTGTCCTCTTTTCCTCCTTAAACTCAGTACCTCTTGGTATTTATCTTCTGGCTTTCATAGTCAGTCCTATGTTATGGCTGTATGTGAAACTTTCTCATCATTTGTTTGGTTATTTGTTCAGGAAACACGTATCCATTACCTACTTCGTACAGGAATTGTGCTAAGCCTCTGCTTCTCTAGGTTCCCAGAGGGCAGGTACTATGGCCTTGAAGAACTTGTGGAGACTAATAATGGACCCAGTGGACTCCACATGGAAAACACCTACATCCAAGCAGATTGAGTTTATCCAGGAATAAGTCCTCTTGTGATAGCCATGTACCTTTGCATAGCTGACTTCCTAGTCAACATTATAATAAATGCCCTGTGTAAGTACATTGCTGTTGTGTTTATTTACCTTAATAACGTTCTAGCTGGACGGACAATCAAGTTGCAAACTGAGAAATTAATATTTAGTCTTAATTTTTAGCAGTAAATAATTCTAGCCAGGCATGGTGCCTCGCACCTGTAACTCCAACACTTTGGGAGGCCAAGGCAGATGGATCATTTGAGGTTGGGATTTCGAGACCAGCCTGGCCAGCATGGTGAAACCCAATCTCTATTAAAAATACAAAAATGAGCCAGACATGGTGGGACATGCCTGTAATCCCAGTTACTCAGAAGGCTGAGGCAGGAGAATCACTTGAATTCAGGAGACAGAAGTTGCAGTGAGCCAAGATTGTGCCACTGCATGCCAGCCTGGTGACCGAGAAAGACTCCATCTCAAAAANAAAAAAAAAAAAAAAAAAAAAAAGTAAATAAACTTAATGAAAAGAAAAAATAGATATAACCCAGCCTTTTAATTTAGCAAAGACACAAAGCCAAATTAGAACACAATGATTAAGAAAGTTTAAAAATGTAAAACTATCAATGTATTATATAGGTTTGACTTAAACAGCTGTAAGAGAAGCCATAAAATCAGCAAACAAACTTCCCCATGAAATGATATCCCCCAGTCACATGCTCCCTTTTACACTGCACATATTTTTCCTTTCTTCATGACTTTGGGGATGGAAATCTGGGTTTACAACAAAGGATTGTATGAGTTCTCAAGAATATTCAAAGCTCTTTTCCCAGGAAAATATGTATTTTTCTCCAGAAAACTTGTGATGAAGTGGGACATGCTCCAGACAAGTCTATATCTTAACCTCCCAGCCCAGCAGGACAGCTCAGCCGCCCTCATCACTGGCCATTTAGAACACACTTTGACTGATAATCCTAATTGTCTGCCTTCCCTGAGATTTGTACTTTTCCAAGTTGACTGCAACACAATACTGATCAAAGACTTGCTTAAAACAGTTGTAATTTAGCAGAAAGTGTCTAATGGACATGTTAGGAAATGTCTTCTTTCTTCCAGGTTCTCTAAACACAGTCCCTGTCATAAAGCAAGGTGTCTAGACCACAATACCTTGGCTTCCTACAAATATTCCTTTGTGGATTTATACCAGTCTTAACTTTTACAGACATTGGCCCAAGAAACATTTATTTTTAACTGCATTTCTATCTTCTTTCTTGTAAAATTTTACTTGAATGTATTGTCCACTAGATACCCAATGTCCTTTTTATAAACATGTACAGGATAAATTTTTCTTTCTGTGGAATTCAAAGAAAAAGTCTGTTTCTGCAGAGTGATTCTGATGTATTTTAAAAATCAGATAATAAACATTATGCAAGCTACCACTCTCTTGCCTTGGTTTCCAGAAAATTCATGGCAAAATTTAGTTATCAAGTTCATCTATTGTAAAGTCATTCCCTTTTGAAAGAGGAAGAGATTTGTACTCTTTTTTATTCTTTTTATTGCACTGTTTTTTTCAGTGCTTAATTTTTGAAGCTATCTCAGATGTTCTTGTAATGGGTAGGGGATAAACCTTCAGCCCACAAAGATCAAATTTTTGGTCCTTTCTGCTTTAATTTAAACTCCTGTCAAGATCTAAATCAGAGGTAACATCTCCTGGAGCACTTATTCAAGTGTTATTTGTCAGTAAGGAAAGGGGAAAAAATCTGTTTTTTACTTTCTTAGAGATGAAGCCGGCAAGAACATTTGTCTGAACATCAATAACAATTAGACCTTAATTATAAAACTATGTTCCAAGTAACATTCTGCTCCCAAAGGGGTATGTTGGGGTAATTTGAGCCACAGATTTATTTAGTCATTTACCCTGAAAGTCATGCTGAAGTGGATGCTAAACTTTAAAGTGATGAGGTACAATTATTAAGTTATCCTGAACTTGCATCAAACCTTTGATGGCTCTTCCTGGTTAATTTAAAACCAAACTTATGGAGCAGGAACATTCCTGTCATGACTGTCATATGACATTATTATACACGTAGTTATTTGTGTAATCCACAATTATACACTAGTAATTTATTCAGTGAAGTTAACCAGTTTTTTAAAACTCTGATATAATTTCAGACCCTTTGATATCTTCTCTTGGTACATAAGATAAAACTGCCTACTGTGGCCTATAAGCCTAATGTGATCTAGCTCCTGTCTAGTTCTAAAGCTTTATTTCTTTCTACTATCTTCTGCCTTACAATGCCCCATTCATCTGCAGTCCTTTCTGCTTCTTTAATTTCACGATCTCTCCCATTGAAGCATCTTATGTGCTTGATCTTTCCTGTCTGTATGGTTTGGCTCTGTGTCCCCACCAAAATGTCATCTCAAATTGTAATTTCCATAATTCCCACGTATCAAGGGTGGGACCTGGTGGGAGGTGATTGGATCATGGGGGCGGTTCCCCCCTTGCTGTTGGATTGTAAGTTCTTACGAGACCTGATGGTTTCATTAGGGGCTTTTCCTCCTTTGCTCATTTGCTCTCTCTTGCTTGCCACCATGTATGACATGGTCTTTGCTTCTCTCTCACCTTCTGCCATGATTTTAAGTCTCCTGAGGCCTCCCCAGCCATGTAGAGCTGTGAGCCAATTAAAACCTCTTTCCTTTATAAATTACTCGGTCTCAGGTATGTCATTATAGTGATGTGAGAACAGGCTAAAACACTATCCCTTCCCAGTTTTTCATGTTTGGCTCTTTAAAGGTTTGCATCTCAAAATTCCATGGGCATAGAGGTCATCTGATGATCTTGTTGAAATGCAGATTCTGATTTGATAGGTCTGGGGCTCTGTATTTCTAATGAGCTCCCAGGTTTGCCAGTGTGTCAGCTAAAACAACATTCCTTGTTCTGAGAAGAGATCCAATCACTGTCTATCAGAACACTTTCTTATTTCTTTCTCAGCACTTGTCATATCGATTCTTGTTTACCATCTCTTGCTCTCAGTAGGGAGCAAGTTCCATAAAGGCAGTAATAGGCACAGTTATATTGCTGCACCTAGCTCAGAAATTTCTTCTTCTTAGATTATTTTGTGGATTAATACAATTGGATCTCCTCAACTCTCAATTGACAGAATAACCCACAAATCAAACATTGTAGCATATTGAAACTGGAACATCATTTAGGAATAATCTAGTCCCTCATTTCCCAGGGAGGAGAATTAGACCTAGAGAGATGAAGTAGTGGGATACACAATGGTAAAGTTAGACCAGGGCTCTAGTCCAGGATGCTTACTCCCTTTTAACAAATGCTCCATTTTATCACTACATGTCACTACTGGTCTTCCAACAGGTGAAACTTAGCCAATTTAGGATAATCATCTTGTCTTGGTTTACCTGGGACTTTTCTGGCTTTAACACTGAAAGTTCTGCGTCACAGAAAACCTCTCAGTCCTAAACAAATCAGGCTTTAGACCATAAATGGACCAGCGTGTGTGTTGTTACTTCATCTGCAGTGTGAGTGTTGATACATCCTTCCTCCCCCAGTGTGTGAATTTCAGCAAGTAGTAAAAAGCATGAATAGTACATACTACTATTGAACACAATGGACCTTTCTTCAGAAGTTATGCATAGCAACAGGTCATTAGCAAAAAAAATTACCACTCCCAGTGTCAGCAGATAAACTTTGAATTTGGAACCATTTCCTTTCTTATCAGGAATCTAGGCTCCAACAGTCCTTTTTCTTGGGGTAGTATGTCTAAATTTTCTCAGGATACTTAAATGACAAAAATTTATTGTCTCATAATTCTAGAGGCTAGAAGTGCGAGACTAGGGTACCACATGGTGCGTTTCTGGTGAGGACTCTTCCCGGCTGGCAGGCAGCCTGCTTCTCACTGTGTGTTCATATGGTCTTTCCTCAGTAAGTGCACATGGAGATAGAGATTTCTGTGTATTCCTCCTCTTATAAGGTCCTATCAGATCATGACTCAACCCTTATGGCCTTATTTATCTTTATCTCTTATAAGCCCTATCTCTAAATACAATCACATTGAGACTTCAACATAGGAATTTTGGGAAGACTTATTTCAATCTATACCAAAATGCTACAAGATTTCCAAGTGGTGATCACATCGAGTCTTGAATCTATTAATTTACTTGACAGTTTTAGCTTAGGACTTCAAGTTCCTTAGCACTGATAATGGTCTCCCCAACAGCAGTGGCAACGTGTTTGGTGTTGGGTTTTAAATACGGGGTGGCAGTAACAACCAACTGGTACTCGCCTCTTGCAGGCATAGGGGAGACCAGAGAAACAGGATTGGAAAGGGAGAAGAAAGAACTCTGTGAACCCTGCACCAGTTACCCAGAGTGGTGCATTTTCTGACAATAGCTTCAGTGGCAGTCAGGGAGCCCTTGCCCCATAGTCTAGGCACGCCATTGCAACTTCAGTAGGTGCTGTTCACTACCGCTTCTGAAAAATGGCCTGGCACAGTTGGAGAGAGAGAGTTGTTGGGTAGGAGACACCCTCAGTCCTGTTTCTGTTCTCTACGTCTTTTCCCCTCAGCTTTATTCTTCATGATGGGAATGAAAGCCTTGCATGTGCAATCAAGCCCTGGCAGAATGATGCAATGCCTTCCACATCCATCTGGCTGAACAATACTCTAGAGAATTGCATCTCAAAATTCCATGGGCATAGAAGTCATCTGAGGACCTTGTTGAAATGCAGATTCTGATTTGATAGGTCTAGGGGTCTATATTTCCAGTGAGCTTCCAGGTTTGCTGATACTGCTGATCTGGGACTACACGTTGAGTAGCAAGTCTCCGAAAGATACGGATGAATTGCATCAGAAACTACCGAATTTGGTTTCTGGAGATGGAAGTAACCTAGTGCTTCTGCGCATAGATTTCTCTTCAGTAGGGCTTCAAGCCTTGCTACAGTTTTCTCCTTTGCTTCCTCCTAAGATATCCTTCACCAGAAAACCCTACTTATCTTCCCCAGATCCCAATATACTCCCTCTTTGTGTTTACTGAGTTCACTTGTGACTTACAGGACTTGGGTTGGTTTCCAGGGAAAAATGTGAAACTGTTAATCCAAATCCGATCCTGAATTGCTGCTCAGACCCAGGGAGGACCTGAGAGCAATGCCAATTGCAGAATATTCATTCACTTTTTAAAACTACTTTCATCAAAAGCAATCACACAGAAGCTCTTGGGATCCCCAAACTGTCATGGCCTATCTGAGCATCGTTGGTTTATTTGGACATCATTTTAAGATTTTTCATTAAACAATATTCTCATAATTATATTGACACAGAACTGTTGTGTCTTGATCAATCAAGAATTGTAAGATTAAGAAAAAACATCCCAAGTAGACTGTTTTAGTAACTTTCTATGTAAAATGGTCTGGAGAAAGAAACATGTCAAAAAAATAGCTTGCTAATCTGCTGCTCTATATGCTATTGAACCCTTTTTAAAAATCACAGCTATAAAGAAGAAAAAATCATTAACCATGATCTCAGCCAGGCCAACAGGGCAAATTTGTAAACTTGGAAAATTTTTATTTTCAGTGTCTGCAATTCCCTCCCCCCACCACACACCTCTTTGAAACCCCTTTTTTTATACCCAGTTCCTTCATTCTGTCTTTCCCCTACTGCTTACAACTTACTCTCAAGAAGATCATTTGTGTCTATGTACAAATTTGGATCATTGCCATGATTTTCTCCCATGGGTATGTATTTAAGCCTCATCTCTGAGTATAGAAACAAGCTGGTTGCCTGGTAAATAATTTTGGGGCATAGGTAGTTCAATGCAGGTGACCTCCTGGAACCGTCTTTGAAAACAGCAAAGAGCCTTGACTCTTGTTGGATATATTGTGCTCGGTACCTTGTAGGAATCTGCTAGGTCTGCCATAACAACATACCACAAATCAGGTGGCTTAAACAGAAGAAATTTAAAGTCTGGAAACTTTGGTGCAAGGCCAAGTTGTTGGCGGGTTTGGCTTTTCCTGAGGCCTCTCTCCTTGGCTGGCCTCCTCGCTGTGTTCTCACATGGACTTTTCTCTGTGCACATGTGCCCCTCATGTCATGTCTCTTCCTCTTTTTATGACCTCTGTCTTACTGCGTTAGGGCCCCACCGGTGGCCTCATTAAACCTTAATTATCTCCTTAAAGTGCCTATCTTGACTTTAACTTACGAATTTGAGGGAGGACACAACTCAGTCTGTAACATGCCTCTATTTGTGCCCTCATCACTCACGTGCCTGAACGTTGCCATTGGGAAAATACCTAAAGCTGATGCCTAATGCATGCCATACTTTATAAAATGTCATCTGGTGGATTCCTGGGTGAATTGGCTGGTATATTCCACCCCAGTGAAGCTATTGAGAGATAAGTGCCAGCTGTTTTTGTTGCCTTGGCTTGAATCTCTTCATCTTTTTAGGATTAAAGGAAGGGACGCTAAAAACATCAACTTGAGCTATTGCTCCTCTTACAGGGTCTACTTACCAGCTGCCTGTATTTTAGAGGGAACTGTTGAGGCGGCAGTCACAGAGTAAGTAAAGGAAGTTGATAAAACAAAGACATTTGTGTCGGTCAATGTCTATTTGCCCTCAGTGGATTCATTCTCTCTCCTCCGGCTTTGCTCTGTGTTGAAGGGAACCACATTTTTTTAGGCACCCTTGCCCTTTGGCTCCTGGGCTGGTCTAACCCATGGGACACACTGGCAAAAGGCAGAAGGGTAGGAGTCAGAGACACGTCAAGGTATTTCTCCCACTCTCTCCACTTCCCACTGTGCCTCTGACAATAGCAGTATCTCTTCCAGAGCTCCAGCTTATGGAGGGTGGACCTCTCTCTGGGAGTCTTGCTTCTGAACTTGGTAACTCCAACTCTCCCAATTCTGCCTCCAGCCCCAGAGGGAGTAGCAGCTTCCTGCTACTGCTAATCTCTGCATTGCCTCACTGACCCTTTTTGCCTTCTTAGCTCTCTCATTTTGCTATAACCAGCTTCCCGAATCAAATTCTTCATGCTCAGAAGTTTAAAGCAGTTCCTGCTTTTTTAGCTGATATAATCATCACTGAAGTAATCCTTACTTTAGACAGTACAGATTAAAGGAGAGAGAGAACTCAGCATGTAATAAGAGCTCAAACATAAAAAATATTAAAAGAAATGTCAGAAATAATGAGTCTTATTGATAATATGTTATTCTGAAATTGAACCATTAAATATAATTCAACGCAAAATTCAACAATAATTCAAACCACCTCTGAAACTCAGTTTCACAGTGCTAAGGCTTTGGTGGTCCGATTATTTATTTTTTTATCTCTCTTTTTTTAAAAAAATCAGTGTTATTGAGATAAAATTTATAGATAAGCGTACCTATACTATAATAAGTATATAGTTCAATAATGTTTGCATCCATGTAATAAGTTAATCAGGATATAAAACATTGCTGTCACCCCCAAAAGTTCCCTGTGCCCACTCTTACTACCTCCAGCTTCAGACAAGCACTGATTGACTTTCTGTCACTGTAGATTAGATTTGCCTTTCATGTAATTTTATGGAAATGTGATTATTTACTATTTTGTATCTACCTTCTTTATTCAGAAAGTTCATGAGATTCATTCATGGTATTCTTTACTCATGCTTGGTATTCTGTTTTATGAGAAAACTACAATTTGTGTATCCATTCACTGTTGGTGTGCATTTGGGTTTCCAGTTTGGGGCTATTATGAATATGCTCTGCTTTTAGTACTCATGTGCAGCATTTCATAGTCATGTTTTAATTTCTTTTGACTAAATACCTAGGAGTGAAGTTGCTGGATCAATTGATATATATTCGACTTTGTATAAAACTAACAAACTCTTTTCCAAAGTGTTGGGATCGTTTCATGCTGTGATCAGCAATGTGGAAAACGTCTCGTTGCTCCCCATCTTCTCCAATGTCGGATATTGTCAGTCCTTTTAATTTTAACCATCCTTAAGTGTGCATAGTGCGTCTCTTTGTACTGGAAGGAGAAAACCTTTTCCAGAGTTCTCCTAAGAGACTTGGTCCATTGGCTAGGGCTGGGTCTCATTGCCATGCCTTAGCTGCAAGGGAAACTGAGAAAGCCAGGCCTGGCATGTTTAGCCTCTAGAGGGGGACATGGCTTCTGCTAGCAGAGAGGAGAAATGGAATAAGAGTTAGCCGGACACTCAACCAGTGCTTCCCTGGCACGCCATGGCTCACCTGTTGAGATCAACTGCAAGCTGTGGCATGCAGTGATAAGGACTTGAGCACTAAGTTCCTTTGAAAGAGGATGAGGAGAAATCAAAGCAGCCTCAAGTTTTGAACCTCGGTTACTGGAGACAGGTGACCTTGATGGGGAAGATGTGGAGCCAGTATTGATTTCACACACTGTTTGCAGACCCTGACTCTTTTGACCCACTGCCCTTCCAGTGGTTCCTGAGATTTGGAAGTACAGTTCGGATCTTTCTGGGTCTTGTAAGAACCCTACAAGTTGTCTGGAAGGGACAAAATTAATCTTATTCTGGGGAAATTGGAGAATATGTGAACCAAAATTGGTTGTGATCACAGTATATGTTTAAGCAAGAGATACAGTAAGATTTTTTATTTGTTTGTTTTCTCTTGAAGTCCTGACAAATTCTCTAGGCCTCTTTCCTATGGAGAGAGCCTCCTGGAATCATTTGCATTTGAATGAAAACCTCAGGAAAATCCAGGGAGAGACTCAACAGACTCCAAAGAGTTCCCCAAGTTTCAAGCCCAGTATCTGCAGAAGACGACATCTCTCCTTACTAGCACATTTCAAGTCAATTATCTGCTCTTCTCTACAGGATGTTTCCAATGATAGTGACAATGTAATGATACAAAGTAAGCATTACAGTCCATGTCACACATTAAAAATATAATAGGAAAAGATCTCCATTAACCAGATACTGATCTCTATTTTTATTTATTCAGATAAAAAGAGCTATTTGGATTGGTAATTATGTTTTTGGCATTTCTCAGAGTTTCAAATTACTTACTGGAAGCAGCTTAATGAATTCAAATGCTAGATTCTAAATTCCTTATTTATCTATAAGCCATGGCTCAACATGGATAATGGAAATGCTGCCCCAGTAAGTAATGACTTGGGATGGAAAGCTGACCCTCAGAATCCAGAGTGGATTTTTAGGATTTGGTATCAGCTTCTTAAGAAAACTTTAGTGGACTTTGCATGTAATAAAGATGGACTTAGAAGTTTTAGTTTATTTTCTTTTCCCTTCCGTTATTATGGAACTGTTTATTTCTGGGAAAACTCTAGCATTTACTTCAAGTCTTGCCAAGGATATGTTTGCCTTATTTGATTTGTGCAGTGTACTGCAGTTAAGTTTTCAAGTTTTATTATGCATACAATCATGCATCTAACTGTGCATTTGTGCGTGCGTGTGTCCATGTGATGTGGAGAAAGAAAGTCTCAAAATTGCCTCAAGAAGCCATTTAATATCCATTTAATATGAGGAAATAGATGATTATGAGCATAAAAGCAGCACTTTTGAGCTTCCATCTCCCAAATTCTCTGGCAAACGTGTTCTCAGAGCTTAGAGGGAGATTTGTACATATGTGCACACACATGCACATACACAGATACACACACACCACTCTCGGACATTCTCCGTATCACTCTGAGATAAGGGAGAGAATTGTTCTCCAAACAGCCTTTTCTCTACCTTCTGTTTACAACAGCAGCTTGAATTCATTATTGTACTGTTTTTAAAAATTGACTCTGAGGGGTGTGTGTGTGTGTGTGTTTGTGTGTGTGTGTGTGATCACCCCCGTCCCCAAACAGAAAACATGATGCTAGACGCTGCTCTCCACACCTGATTACAATTGGCTTCACATGGTTGAGTCAGAGAGGGAGGAGGCTTCTTACCCTAACAGGGGCAACTCTAGGCAAAATCTTAACACTGTTGTATTTTTAGTTTTGCCCCGTCTTTCTTCCCTACTCCCTTTCCCAATCTTCTGATCACATACATTTCTTTCTGCTTCCTCACTCTCCCTTCCTTCATCCATCACTAGTGGAAGGTCTGATCAACTATCAATTCCCACCTTAGGCTGGCTGGTTGAGTCAAAGCAATGATCCCCCATTCTCTCCGTACAATACACATGATGAATGCCACTCACATCAGACCCACTGCTTAGTGCATGAAGGGTCATGGATAATCCCCAGCCCACCGGCTATACCACTGCCCTTTTCTCTCATAAACTTAAAAGACAATCTAAATTTAGGTGAGTTGGAGAAAGCTATTACAAGGGATGATGTCAAATGAATACTGCCTTAGTTTACAAAACTAAAATAAATTAATTTGCACGCTCATTACTTTAAATGCAATTAGTGACACATGACCTCTGTCCCACCTGACCACTGTAAGCCCTCGGGCAGACCATTCTCCATTTGCTTTTCCAGATCTTCTCCCCACCCTTCCCCAGCCTGCTTTGTGCCCTTGGAGGGCCCCTTTTTGTCATCTTTCAATTGCTTCAGCTGCATGCCTTTGTACTCTGGCCTCCTGTTGGGTCTGACCAGTGGGAGACACAATCAGCACACAGAAAGGCAGGAGGAGAGCTTAGTGTATTTGTTTTCATGTCTTTCTCTGCTGGCCTGGGCTCCCCTTTCAAAGTCCACTCAACTCCTGATGGGCATCCTGTTTCCACATCTGCAACCTGAGTTGCATCTTCAGCTCTCTTGGGGATCCAGGAACGGCTCCCGCCTCACCAAGGGAGGAAGGAGGAGGGATGGAAGCTTCCCTGTTGCTATTCCCTGGGATTCTTTTTTTTTTTTTTTTTTTTT
>NW_016108217.1:129213-154642 GCF_001604975.1 Cebus imitator | reverse complement strand
CTCCTGCCTCAGCCTCCTGAGTAGCTGGGATTACAGGCACGCACCACCATGCCCAGCTAATTTTTTGTATTTTTAGTAGAGACGGGGTTTCACCGTGTTGACCAGGCTGGTCTCGATCTCTTGACCTCGTGATCCACCCGCCTCGGCCTCCCAAAGTGCTGGGATTACAGGCTTGAGCCACCGCGCCCGGCCTTCCCTGGGATTCTTAACCAGCCCTTGTTGGTCCCCTTTAATGTTGTCTATATCTTTGAAATAGTGCCTGAAAAAGAACGTCAACATGCCATCTTTTTCTTGCCAGGATTATAATTTCATAGTTGAGAACAAATTGCTTAATCAGCCCTCCTAGGAGTTCTGGTGTTTAATAGGACACTCTTGTTGACAGAATAAAGACTGGAAGTTCTAATGTCAAACGGAGTATTTCTCAAATGCTGGAAGTTTAGACTTTTAGCTACCAAAGAAGATCTATTTGGATGCAAGACAGGTACTTCAATAATACTTTCTGGATGGCCCTCTTATTCATAAGCCCTTAGAACACATTTTTCTCTCCACACCTTTGCTCACACTGTTCTCTCTTAGCAGATAGTCTCCTTCTATCCATTTTTTTAAGGATCAGACTTACTGCCAAGAATTCATAAAGCACTTCTTGATCCATACGTTTTCTTCCTTAACCCTCTCTCCAAGAGTTTATACTAATTCTTCAGGAAACGCACACACACACACACACACACACACACACACACCCCTTATAAGGATTATAATTTTCACATTCTAAAAATATAACTATCACTATTTGCCAGATATAGAACCTAGTTCATGTTCTGATTTTGTGCCTATATAAACTGACATTATAGCACAGTACTTAAAAGCATGCCCTTGATTTTGGAATCAGATGGACTTGGACTCATTAGCTCACTGTATATGTATATATTATGTAACTTTTCTGCACCTCAGTTTCCTGGAAGGAACATGGGGATAACAATATTTTCATGGGGTAGTTGTGAAAGTCGAATGGGATTTTTTCCTGCTGTTTAAGCATAGTGCCTGTTGCATAGTAAATGCTAAATAAATATTAGCTTAAAAATTGCAAAGAATAAATTGTGTTACTTACACTGAGCTCCTCAAGGGGAACAGCCTGTCTTCACATCTTTCTGTTCTCCTCAATGGAAGTGCAATATGTATTCAGGACGGATGGATGGATAAATGGGACTGGCCTCAAATAGAAATATTTTTAAGCTGCTTTGACTCTCCCTGGCAGAGATCACATTTTTTAAATTTCCAGGCTGGCTATGGTATTACATACCTATAGTCCCAGCTAGTTAGGAGATTGAGGCGGAAGGGTTGCTTGAGCCTGGGATTTTGAAGCCAGCTTGGGCAACATAGCAAGACTCCAGAAAAATAAAAATAAAAATATTTCCAATCAGTCCTTTAGGTCTTTACACATGAATTTACTTTCTGCTTAATTTATTCACATCATGGATGCACATTCTTGTGTTTATAGTGGTTTTTTTTTTTTGCTTTAATTACATTCAGCAAGTAATTTAAATTCTCTCCTGCATGTAATTCTACTTCATCGTCATTCCAGCTCTTCCAGAGCATCAGACAGGTATGAGTCCTCCTTGAGGATTATTTTTGTGTTTCTTTAAAAACAAGGGGTGCAGTTCCTGCCAAAGTCATCAGCAGGAGAGAGATTATTAGCTGACTAAATATTTCCACAACAAAAGTTGGGAAATTTAACCCTGAGGCTATTGGTATTTCTAATCACTCTCTATGGATCAACAGCTAAGCCAAGTTCATCTATCAGTTATGAAACATCCCAGAAAGAATTTGGACTTTTATTTTTGCCAAGCAACTAAACAAACTGAAAAATATGGAAAATACCACACACCAGCCTGGATTATTTCTTTCTACATCTGTTACTGTTTTCCCTCTTAATAAGTCAGAAATCATTTAATCTAATTTAATATATTTTTTTTACTACATACTATGTGTTAGGCAATCTGTATATTCATTACAATTTTTTTTCAAAATGAAATGTAGTTCAATTAAAATAGTTCCATGCATTACTTGGCAAAAGCAGATTCTTTCTTTTGGCCAGGATAGTCTAATCTGTGGTTGAATTTATCAGTAACAATGGCTTCATTTTTCCCAAAACTGGGAGAATGGACAGTGCATGGATTTTGGAGTTACTTTTAATCCTGGCTGCACAGTTGTGAGCACCATGGCTGAGCAAGTTCTTTCATCTATATGAGCCTCTTTCCTCCACTAAGAAATGGGTATAATAATACCTACCTCACCATGCAGATTTAAGGAATAAATTGAATCATGCAAATGTTCAATAAATGTCAGTTTCCTTCATCACTTTGTGACTAGGATGAAATGAAGACATCTAGGACAGGTTGGAACAAAAGCAATCACTAAGAACCTGGGTTTCAGCTTATTTATTTAACGAATACAACAGCAGACTTTGACCCAATGCACTTCTCAAATCTTCTATTCCTATGAAAGAAGTAAGCTAGGCATTGATAGGAGATTATTGAAACTTTTATTTTGATGACAGGCAGGAAGAAAAGTCTTTCTCTGGGTTCCTGTGTGTACCTCTCCCTTGGATTAGTAGATTAGCAAAATTAAAGTGATGACCAAAATAACTGCTTGGTGCTAAGTTTCTAAAAATATGTATAAAGTTCTGAGCTGTTTTGTCTTTTTCGTCCAACTTAATGGAAATGCTGATGACCTCTTTTGAGTGAATCACCTTTGAATGAGAATGGTAATATGCCCAGGGACCCAGGCCTTGCAGATGGACATTGAAAAGCATATCACTCAGGGAATTTAGTTGCCACCTGTGAGAACCAAATCAGACTAGCTTAAGTAGAACAAGAATTTCCTAGACAGTATTGGAAAACTCAGAATAGTGACAAGATCCTGGAAACAAAGTTCAGAAAATGGGCAGAAACCAAAGGAGGATGGGCATCATTAAGATTCTGTGACAGGAACAGTCTTTTTGAACTTCTGCCACCAGCCTTGACACTCCTGGATACTTACCACTCTGCCAATAAACTTTAAACTCCAGCACAGCCATCAGGACTCATCTCTGACTGTGTCTGTACAGATGTATCACATTCTTGAGATTCGACATCCTTGGTGGGAGAATCTGATTGGCCAGTTTATGTCACATGACCATGTGTCTATGTATGTCACATGACATAACCTGCCATGGAACTGGGATGTGGAGCGAGATCTGTAATAGGGATTGGGGGAAGAGTAGCAGTGACTTCATCCTACCATATTTCTTAAAAATAGGTAGTATGTTACAATGTACAGCAGCTAAAAGCAAGTATCCTCTACAAAAAGTCCATATCATCTTTTACCTATCCTGTTGTTTCTCCAGGTTATTTCAATGGCTGGTCCCAGCTGTCATAGGATATGCTCTCTTGTGAGCAGACATGCAGACATAATCTGTTAAAGGAGTAAAGCCACATTTTGATGGGCATGGACATAAACCTTCTGGAATGATCTGGCTATGCATCCTGCTTTTATGTGACTCTGGCTTCTGAATTCTTGTCATGTTCAGAGCAAAGCCTGGTAAGAATACTGAAAAGCACTTCCAGAGGAGTGAGAAATCCACAGTGGAGACATTGCCTATTGACTTGCTCAAGAATGCAAAATGGGATGTGAGCTGCTGAAGTGTTTGAGCACATCATCCTAAAAGCTTCTTGTTTAATTTTAGGCACTGAAAAATGATTGGTTTTTTCCTTTTGGAAAAAACAACCATGGAGCATCAGTTTTGCCAAAGAAAGAGAAGCAACTAAGAGGCAAAATTTCAGCCAAATGAAGAGCACTTTGAGGTGCTCCTTTATAGTGGATGAAATCATTCATTATCTTTATGGTTGGTCAGGCCTGGGTTGGAATCCGAGCCCTCAGACACTTTCTAGAAAGACAGTCTTGGGCCAGTGACTGAAGCCTTCCTGAGCCTCAGTTTCCTCATCTATAAAATAGGAATAATGGTTGTGGGGATTAAAGATGGCCTATATAAAGCCCTCAGCCACAAGACTGCTCAATCAGTGTTTGGTCCTTATAGCTCCCCTGCTCTTTCTTGTTCACAGAAGCAAATAGAGCAGATAGCACACTTACTCCACCATAAGGCACAAAGTTACTAGAAGTATGTGAATGAAAGTCAAAGGTTAGACATCAACGATGAAATAAAACAGCAGCATGGAGGAGAAAGGGCACTGAACCCCAGCAAAGAGAAGGCAGAGCTGTGTTATCAGTGTAATTCCTGTGTCAATACTAAAGCCACTTAGCATTGAAGTCACCGGAGATGAGAACAAGGGAGGAATCCTGAAGATAAGAGAAGTAATCTGTACAGTGCACATATTTTGCTGCAAGCCAGATGCTTTACACACAGCACAGTACTACATTCAAACTACATAACAGCCCCATGAAATAGGTACATTATTACCTTCCCTGTATAGATAATGAAAGGCAGAAAAAACATCCCTAGAGGTTATATACCTCTTCCACTCAAGACAGCAACCAGCTTGAGGCAGGAATCAGCACCATTGTAAATTTGGAGACGGGGTCAGGTGCCAGCTGTGTTCCCATCAATTCTAATAAGATTAGGCAGGGAGAGGAAGTGGTCCATCTGAATAAACATGAAGCCTCCACTGTATCTGTGTAGATGAGAGATGGGGCAAGACACTGTATCAGCAAATCCAGGAGCCTCCATTCGCATTTTAGTGCTCTTAAGAAAAATGAGTAAAAAATTAGAGATAAAGCAAGAGGAAAACTGCATGTCCCTTATATGTCACCATTAACTGGCTCACCAAAATTCATATTATCTAGGACAGGAATTGACAAACTATGACTGGTAACCATATGTTTTTTTAAGAAATGTTTTATTTGAACACAGCCATATCCATTTGTTTATGTATTATATAAGGTTATTTTCATGGTACAACGTTAGAATTAAGTAGTTTCAGCAGAGATCCTATGACCTGCAAAACCAAAAGTATTCCTACTTGGCTTTTTAAAGAGCTTGCTGACCCCTGACCTAGGACAATGTGCTTGTGTTTCAACTGGCTATTTCCCATCTGATTAAAGACCAGATGCTCTGAAGTTATAGATCTTCTGGTCAGTTTCTGTAAGGGATAAAAGATAACCAGAAAGCTACAGCTTCACTTCCCTGTAAGACATCAACCCATTTTTTTTTTTATCTATGAGCAAATTTATTTTAATATCCCTTTGACTGACCGACTAATATGCGTTTTCTTCCTCTAATTTTTCTTTGAAGCAGCTTTACTATCCTACTGCTTCCTTCATTAATTCATAAGTTGAATAGGTTTTATTTCTATTCATTCTATTTTGTATGAGTCATGGTTTTAAATTTTTGAAAGCTACGCTATCACAACTCCAGGAGATACCACTGAATGCAACAGGAATGGAGAGGGTGGCAAGTCTTGGGTTAGAGAGATTGGCACTGGTAGCCAACGCCATTGGTGCCCACTGCAGTATGTACCTCCTTAATTAACACAACAACCCTGTAAGTTTTGTTAACCTACAACGTGGGGAAATGAATATAATAGCAATACCCTACTCATCGGGTGGTTTTGGTGGTCAAAAAAGAAATAATGCAAGTGTTTAGCACAGTACTCAGCACTTAATGCTTGTCCATTAAATGCTAGCTATGGTGATTATTACTCATGGTACTATCCTGTGTATTAGTGTTTCTCTGGTTGCACATTGCAGACTTTTTTTTCCCATTTATTTTATTGTATTTTAGGTTTTGGGGTACATGTGAAGAACATGCAAGATTGTTGCATAGGTACACACATGGCAGTGTGATTTGCTGCCTTCTTCCCCATCACCTACATCTGGCATCTCTCCCCTTGCTATCTCTCCCCAACTCCCTACCCCCCACCGTCTCTCCCCTATTTCCCCCCAACTGAATTTAACTCCTACCAGATTTAGCAAAGAAACTAAAGAGGAAATTGTCAGAAGTGTCTTAAGCTTGCACAATCAAAGGAATAGCTAAACAGCTGAGCCCCAGGGGTTAAAACTCGAGGTGTGAAAGAGCTTTGTGGACTAAAGACATTAATGACTTGGTTTCGCAGGACCATACATCCAGATCAGGTGGGAAGTTGGCCTCATCCCTTCCTCTCCCCTGTAAATTGAGGTAGAGACTATAACTTCCTCACCTTTGTGCCCCTGCTTGCCCAGAAAAGCACTTGACACATGGTGCATAGTCAATAAAAGTTTATTGACCTAAATTACCAGCAGGTTAATGGGGAAGATAAGTAGATATGACTGGCAAAAAAAAAAGTCATGATCACCTATAAAAAATAGTAATGTATCTGATTTGGTGGTACAGGTGGAGGCCAGGTTGGGGCAGAGACCTTGAGTTGTATAGCCTGAGGCTACGTTTCCTCTTCACAACTATAAAATGAGAGGAAGACAAGATTCCGAAAACAGCCTGAATGGGCAGAAATACAGAGATGTCCTCTTCCTTCTGTCATTGGAATCTTCCTCTGTTTCTTGAGGGAGATGGAAAATTAGACCTAGTCTTCTTCTACCCCTAGGGGCACAGAGCCGGCCAGCTTTATTACATTATAGGAGCTGCCCGCCTCAATTGCATTGACAAGGCATGCCAGCCCTGTGCACACATCCAGATCTTTCTAATCCCTTTAGTTCCATCACCTGGACATTTTATTTGAAATTTATTTTTAAATGTCCAAGTAATTGAGGTTTATGTGTAGTTGCCTCTTTGAAACAGGGGTAAGCTGAGGCTGCTCGTATCCTCATTAAATGCTGATTAGAAGTGATTGCATTACTGGAGGCCTCAATTGTGCCATTTCTGAGGGCTCCCATTAGAAATCAGCTTCCACACTTGGCAGCTGAGCGTCTGGAGAGCAGAAACAGTACAGAGTTGGGCTACGCGTCCCCTGCGTCCCCTCCTGCATTGTCTGCAGGTGACCATCACTAACAGGAGGCTGTTTTCCAGGGCTTCTCAATGGCTCTGTCTCTGGGGCATGTATAAACCACCAGGCTCTGGTTGGGCAAAATATTTGCTTTTGTTTTGGAGACATAAGACTTAGGAACAAAGTTTTGGGGTTGGAGGTCTAATGTCTTTTGTACTGATTTTGTAAACTTGGGCAAGTCCTAGAGCCTTTTTCTTCCTCTATTTTGTTCTCTCCTGTCTTACTCATACCCTGTATGTGTGGCTCAGACTTGCTCTTTACCAAACACATTGGCCTTCAGAGTTGCTGTGGATAAGGCCTACTGAGGGACAAAAATGACCAAGAGGGAAAACTGTGATCTTAAAAACATCCTCTGCCTCCATGCTCTTGAGAGTAGTTTTACCATGGCCCATTCCAGGAGGAATAGAGTTTGGGAGCTGGAAGTAAGGTGGATACCCAAACTCTAGCTTTGAAGTCAGAAAGATCTGGGTTTGAATCTTGGCATTAAAGGCAGGGTAGTAATGAATACAATCCTGAGTCTCCCTTTGGTTCGGTTCCTTCCTCTGTGAAATGTGGCTATCAAAGTCTACCTCAAAGGGTGAGTGGGAAGATTGGATAAAATTAGGTGTATACAGGGCTGGGCATAAAAGAGTTCGGCTAACCTGAGGTCACTTCGAAACCATCTCACCTGGCTCTTGTAGCCTTTTGTTTTGTTTTTCTTTGCTTTGAATTCTACAGTATAAATCATGACCTCTGAGTTCCATGAAAAGGGAAAATTATGTAGTAAAAAGGAAGGCCAAAAGGCAAGAGTCTGAGACCTCTGGCCTCTCCTGCAGTATACACTATCTGGAACAGCTCACTTTGTTTTCTATGCATTGGGGTTTTATGTAATATTTCCATGAAAAGAATACACTGCTTTGAAAAGAAAAATGGACTATTATGACTGCATTAGAAAATCCATGAAGTCCTCAAGGTAAATTAAGAACTCTGATTTCCTGTCACCCTGCAGAGCCCTCTTAGCACGCCAAGTGGAAGCAGCTCCTTGGCATGTATGGGAATAAATCTGACAACCTATCTGGACTAGGGCATCACTCAAAAATCGCTATAGAGAAAGAAAGATGCACACAGATTCAGGTATTAAGGGGTAAGCCTCTAGTATTTGGAGTTCCTCTCTTCTTTTAGGCCGAATCCCAGAGCAGCAGATCTCCACCTGATCTTGGTCTTCTCAAAGTTGCACCTCGAACTGAGCTGAGCATTAGACAGGAATTCAATCAGTTTTGGCCAATGGAGAAGTCTCTATTTGAAGTAGAGCAAGCCTCTGTATTCATGGCCTGTGTCGCTCTGCTCTGAAAGGCCCATACAGTGCCTATTCTATGTGAGCTTGTGTCCAAAAGCACTAATACTCAGAAGAAGCTGACTGAGGGGAGAGAGAAGACAAGCCATTGTGGGGAGAGCCCAGAGTAAGAATTAAAGTGAGAGGTGGAACTGAGCAGAGTGTCCAGCTAAGAAAAAGATTCCAGGCTGGGAGTGAATGAGATTCAAGAGAAATAAGATAATACCTATTCCTCAAAAATGCTGGGTCCCCACCCGCACTTTTCATCAGAGAAATCACAGTCATCATTAGTGTAAACAGAGATCTTCTCCTGCAATATTTAACCAGGGATCTACGCCCCTTTCTAGAAATGGAGAGAGATAAGTAGGGAGAAAAGGTTAGGCCACCACTTATCAGGCAAATTAGTATGTGCCACACAATTTACTAGACACTGTATCAAAAGTATACTCATTGAATTCATAGAGCAAATCTATTGATACATTCAGTTATTCATTCAAAATAACTGTATTCAGCATTCAGTTGTCCTGGGCACTTGCAATGCAGCAGTGCATAAAATACCCTAGCTCCCCATCTTTGTGGAACTTATATTTACAGGGGAGCGAATAATAATAAATAGTCACTTGATAAGAATTAAGAAATACGAGGTAGACTGCTTATCTCTTTCTTGAAGAAGAGGAGACTGGGGTATGGAGAGCTTATGCAAAACGCCCAGGGTCGTTCACAGTCAGCAGCAAACCCAGACATGAGTGTCTTAGAATCCTGTGCTTTTAACTGCTAAGTCCTTCTGCTCTTCTCATTCTCTTGGACATTGCATGGCCTTTTACCTTGAAATACTCCCATGATTTAAGCCAAAGGAACCAGTCAATATCCAGCAAAGGCCTTTGAGAAATGTGGCAAGCCCTGTGCCTGCCCACAGGAGGATTTGGAGCTCTGTAGAGTCTACCTCTTTCTGGAGCTCTCAACACTATTTAATTTCTCTTCTTCAGATCAAATCACACCATAGCTTTCAGCCCAGCTCAGCTCAGCTCTAAATATTAATTTACAAATTGCTGCTTCTGGGCTGCTGTGGTGTCACTGTGACTGAATAATCTAATTTCAATACAGTTTTTCTCGCTCAGTCACTTATTTGAGCCTTTGAGTATTTCTTCTCCTATGCCACTTCTTCGGAAACACACAGGCTCATGTCCCAAAGCAGAAGCAAACACATTAGAATTCAAATCTATATAATTGGGGCAAAGTCCTCAGATTAAACCTCTATTAACAACTGGGAAGTCAACTCCCATGATGCAGGCTTCATCATGGGAGTTGACTTCCCAGTTGTTAATAGAGCTTTAATCTGAGGACTTTTGCAGTCAAAAGCCAAAAAAGAGACTTCTGAAAGTGAAGTGCATCTAACCCCATAGTAGAACAAATGGGATATAGTTTGTTTCAAAATGATTCCAAATGATTTATGTAAAGCCACTTAGAGAAAAGGAATTACATCTTTCTTCTCTCACTGTAAACAAATGTCTCTCAAATAAAACAAGTTGGCAGCATCTCCTATTCTAACCCCACTGGGTAGTCCAGTGTGAGTGTGCATGTATTTCTGTGTCAAGCAATAAGAGGTTAAACCTCTTATGATTTTTATTACTTATTATTTTTCCTCTTACTAATTATTTTTCTGGTTCATCAAAATGTGACATGCATGTTGAAGTCATCTTCTTCCTGAAATCTTTAAAATAAACAAAAAAGAAAATTCTCCTTCCTCCTTAGCACTTCCTTTTAGAAAGAAAAAATCATAAGAAAAGTGCTATGACAGGCAATATTTTTAGAGCAAAAACCTTGTGTTAAACCCAACAGAGAACATTCAGAAATCAGTGTCTCCATCTTCAAAGACTGTCTTCAGAGACAGTGTCTCTGACCTCTTAACTGTAAGAGGCAGGCCCGCAAATCCTGTAGAGAACATCAAGGAAGCTGTTGGGTGAAGAAACTGAAGGCAAAAGGGTGTCTGTAGGATCTCCCAGACCATCAGATACACCCTTCTCAGTGTGCCTGCAAATGGTCCAAAAGACGACACAAGCCCATCAAAACCCACTCACCCTCAGAGCCACCAAAATCGTTGACATTGTCTTCCCAGTGACTTTCAAGTGCAGATGGAATAAAGCCTAATTTCTACCTCCCTTCCTCCATTTTTAACTTGTTAAAAAATGTACCCCTTCTGTGTCAGGTAACTTGGGCTTTATCCACTTCAAGACATCGCAATCTTCCAAATTCTCTGCATCTTCTTCTACCTTTGAAATTCTCACGTTCTCCCCACTTGAAATATTTTCTGTCTTCAATGTCCCTCTAGTTTTTGAGTACTCAAAGGCTACGAAAGTGACATGGCTACCTCATAATCCAACATTCATACCTTTTAGAAATTTAGGTGGAATCCCTTCCACACTCCCCTGTCCTACTCCACTGCATAGCGCATTTAGCAAATTCTGCCCTCTGTGGTTGGGGTTGTATCTGTGTCACTGTCCCCAAACAGTGAACCTGCCAAGGACAGACACGTGTCTGATGCATCTTGGCATCTCCCATGTTCCTAGTACATTTCTCACTACATGAACACACAGAAGACATTGGCTTAGCTGAATTCCATAGGTCACAGACAACCTCAAAGTTGTCGCTGTGTGAGGGTAATATTATTGGCCCAAATACTCTTCCATGGGAGAGTGCATGAATAAATGCCCAGTAGTCACACAATGAAATATAATACAGAAGTGAAAATAATTGACTTACAGTTCCATGCAGCAGTCTGAATGAATCATAGGAATATAATAACAAAAAATAACTCTGAAAAGATTATGTACAGCATGACATTCTTTATATAAACTTAAAAACAATCTAAATAAAAGATAATATGTGTTTAGGCATGCATAAATATTCAATAGGACAGCATGAAAAGCAAGGGAAAAGAATGATGCGCATAAAATTTGGATTAAAGAAAGCGGGAGATTTGCTGGTAGGAAATACCATATGGTTAGATGTAGGTTATTGAGAGATCCTAGCTTTTATTTTTGGTGGTAGATTTGTGCATGCTTATTAAAAAATTTTAAATTAACTAATAAAAGAAAGTAGGCCAGACATTAACCAATGATGAAAGTGTGTCATGAGTCACAGATTATAATTAATCTAATTGTGTGCACCTGAGGTCTATTTAAACAACAACAAAAAAAACAAACTCTTGGCACTTAGCCATTTATGACCATTAGGATTAGAGACTTATCCTAGTCACCTGTGAAACATCGTATTTTTTTCTTAGGGAAAGCAGAAGAGCAGGAGTTGTTTTTCTCAATTTTTTCTCTAAAATGATCTTCAGTGACCCTCCTGTGTCCCACACACCTAGCATCCCTTTGTCTTCTTCGTCCAGGTGTGTGCAAGATTCCCACTGAGAGCACAGATACTAATTGAGTCACCTGGGACTACATTTTGCATTTATTCATTCAACAAATATTTATATATCAGGCACTGTGCTATATACTGCATATAGAGAGGTATTCAAAAGCAACATGAAGCCTTTCCTCCTAGAGCTTACAGACTAATGGAAAAGACAGGCAATGCACATATGCACACAGAAACACATGTATTGACTACGTAATTATAAACTGTGGAAAGCTTGGTAAAGAAGAACAGAATTGGGTGCCAAGAGAGAACAACAAGAACGTTGTTTTTTGTTGATATTTAAGGTCACATTTTTAAGAGAGGATAGCAATGCAGGAAAAAACTGATGCTACTGGGAAGGCCTGAAGGTCACCATCTGTGCCTGAGCCTGAATGGGCATGTCTGTTGGTTTAAGGAGTTTATATCAGAAATGGCTTGGGTGAGGTGTTGTAATGGGCTTACAAGGTTCTCATCAGCCTTGCCAGTGAAGCTAGTGTTCTTCATCTGCAACGTTCTGATTCCTGCTCACTGTGACTAGGGAGAAACAGGAGGAGAAGGCTAGGACACCAGGACACAGAGGTGGTCAGAGGAAGAAATATGGATTTATTATGGGTTTGGTGGAGGAGTCATGGGGTGTTTTAAACAGGGAACTAACATGTTCTCATTTACATTCTCAGAATGATCAGCCTGGCTGCCGTGGGGAAAATGAAGTCAAAAGGGGCAAAGGTAGAACCAGGAAGACCAGTTAGGGGTGCAGAAGTCTAGAGAGGGATAATGGTATCTTGGGCTGGGGTGGTGTCTGTGGAGATGTTAAAGGGAGGAGAATGCAGTGGTGCGATCTCGGCTCACTGCAACCTCTGTCCCCTGGGTTCAAGCAATTTTCCCACCTCAGCCTCCCAAGTAGCTGGAACTACAGGCGTGCACCATCACGCTCAGTTAATTTTTGTATTTTTGTAGAGATGGGTTTTCGCCATGTTGTCCAGGCTGGTCGTCAACATGTGAGCTCAAGTGATCTGCCCACCTCGTCCTCCCAAAGAGTTGTGATTACAGGCATGAGCCACCATGCTCAGCCTGTGTTTGCTTTTGATAACTTAAAATTAACATGCTCATTCTATATTTAAACAGAAATTCAGGTAAGAGATTAGAAATTCTACTTGAGAATTTTGGAAGAAATCTGGGCTAGGGAACTAGATTTGGGAGTTAACTATGGATCGGTGGTATTTAAAGTCATGGGGTTTTAAATGGGGAAGAGATGAGCTCAGCAGAGAAGGCAGAAAGAAAAGGGAAGCCCTCAGGCAGGCCCGTATGTAGGGGTCAGTCATGGTAAGAAAGGGCAGAAAAGGACTAAGAAGAAGCTACCTTTGTGGTGGGAGGAAATATAGGAGAGAATGGATCTCAGAAACCAAGAGAATAGATGGTTTCAAGAAGCAGAGTGGTGACTTGTCAAATGATGGCTGAGAGATCAAGTAAAGCAAGAAAATAGACATGCCCATTGGCTGTGTTAATGCAGACATGACAGTTTTCTTCATGGAGTGTGGGAGCAGGAAACCAGGCAAAGGGAGAAGAGCAGATGAGGGAGTGGAGCTCTGCTAGGGATTACACTGTGTGGGGCATTTTAAAAGCAAACAAGTAAACTATATCTTTTATGAGTCCATGGCATAGAAAAAATATGTTCTAGATTAAAGCAGATTTAAGAGATACAATGAAATGCAATGTATGAACCTTATTTGGCTTGTGGTTCAACCACCAACATAAAAAGACATTGTGAGGATAATTGAGGAAATGTGAAGCTAAGCTGGATATTAGAGGACATTAAGGAATTTTTGTTAATTGTAGTAGATGTGATAATGTTACGATTATGCGAGAAAATGCACTTATTTTTAAGAAAGAAACTGAAATAGGAGTAAAATGTCATTAGATCTGATGTTTCCTTTAAAATGCTACAGCAAAAACTGAAAAAGTAATAAAGAAAATGTGACCTAAAGTTAACATGGTCTATATGATGAGGATATGGGGGCTCATTATACAATTCTATTTTTGTGCCTGTTTGAAATTTTTTCATTATGAAAGTTACAAAACAGGTGTACACTGAAGGGGAGCTGAGAAATAGGATAGTAGGTAGAGGGGAACGTAGGTCAAAGAAAGCTTTTACATTGTCGTTAAAGAATAAACACTAGATCATTTCCATGATAACAATGATAAGAGAGGGGGAGACATTGATGTTACAGGAAAGATAGGAAATAGGTATGTCTCCAGGTTACTAGGGGACCCAGAGGGGGCCTGATCAAGCCCAAGGGCAGATGCTGGCCTCTGATCTTTGGGAACAGAAAACAGAGATGAGCACAGAGGCAGGTGTTGCAAACCCAGAGAGGTGGATTTGGTAGTGGATACATTCATACAGTTCCTCCAGGTCAATTAGGAAAGATCCTCAGCTGAGGAATAGTCCACAGTGGCATGGGAAATGGGAAGAGGAAGAATGACATGGGAAATAGATCATTAGTTGAAAAGTGGGAAAGTGTTGTTGGATTTCCAAGTGGTAATAAGGCTCCATTAGAGATGCTGGGTGAGGAATTGTAATTGAGAAGTGTTGGGACTCTTGGTGGGTCTCTCCAGCAGCATCTGCTCAGGTGAAGGCATAAAGAAATCAGTAATTGTCTCTAATCAGTTGGGAGCTTTGCTACATACATATATATGTAGGGAGTAATAGAATGAGGGAGCCAAGATGCCTGGAAGGAACATATGATGGAATTTATGCCAGCCAAGGAGGAAAGTGAGGACATGCAGCAGGGAGGTAATGGAGAGCTCAATGAGGCCTCCACATTCATGAGCAAATGTCATGTGCTTAGTACTGCTTGGAACATTTTATATGTATTAACTTATTAAATTGTCATGACAAGGCTTAGAGATAGTTATCATTATTGTTATTATTTATTTCTTAAAGGGGAATGAACTGAAGGACACAGAAGTTAAGGAACTTGTGCACAGTCCCATAGCTGTTTACTGCTGGGATTTGAAGCATGGCAGTCCAGGGCTGAAGCCCACATTTACCCACTAACAACACAGGATCATTTGTAATATTTGGGGCATGTACTATGAGGTAGGTGAGCTGGAAAAGTAGCAGGTGATAGTCAGCAGTGACATGGTTGACATTGGGAGTTCAAAAGTTTGAACATGGAAAAAGGAGGTGGGATAGAGGAAAAGATAACTAGCCATGAAGAGGTCAAGTAAATAAGTCTGTTAGTTAAATGAAAGATCATCACAGATATCAAGGCCTTCAAGAATAGTGGCAAGAGGTAAGGGAACAGATTTCTTTACAGCAGGATTTCTGAAAAAGTGTTGTGGTGCCAATTTATTTTATGAGATGCCAAAAGGGAGAAGCATATGTTGCATTTCTCATATTTATTCACCATGATATCCTTTCTTTCAGAACACATATATTCTGAGAATCATAATATATTCCTCGGAATCTAATCCAAAAAACATTACTTCAGAGAAATGAGCTCCAAGACAAAGCCCAGGTCATATTCCCACTCCATTTCCCAGGCCCACACATCCAACCCTGATCCCACTCAAAGTTAACCAAGAAACAGTTATGAAACTGTTTACGCCCCACTGAGGGGCAAGCATGTGCCTTTGAAGAATTATTCATTACAAACTCTGAAAGCTTCCCTCTTCCTTCATCTGAACAATTTAGTCAAAACTACAGTTTTGCTTGCCAGAAAAATCTCAGCTGCAAGCCACTCTCCTAAAGCAATCCAGGCCTGCTTTTCAGGCTTCAGAGTCTGAGAGGAGCCAAATAATTTCCAAGATAATCATCTGACCTTCCCCCTTACTGAAGCCAACCTGAATATGCGGTTTTTGAAGATTCAGCCACCATCAGTCATTTATAATTATGGAACTCTGTGTTGCCTTGTACTTAGAGAACTGGGCACAGTTCAAATAAACAAAAAGCAACCCATCCTTTTCCTCCCAATTCTTCTGCTAATGGAAACCTTTTGAACTGGACTTTTTATTGGCTATTTGTTACTGTCATTTGCCATTGTCTGTACCCAAGATGATGGGTTTGTGACTAAATCCACTTCTCCCTAAGCCTTAGTGGGAATTGAATTGACATTCAGGTGCAAAGGGCTAGCCACCGAACATAGTATAATTCCAGCCACCATGATCCCATATCCAACTTAATTTTAATCATTTGTAAACAATGTGTAAGCAGTAAAGTTAAAGTCAATGAAGAAAAGGAGTGATATTGGCATTATCAGGAATCAGTAATTCCCTAAAACAGCCCCCAACCTACCTTCTCATGGTTACACATCTCTTCACCATTGGAATGCATTTTGTTTCCACAGCTTCTCGGAATTTCAACCCAGCTTAGAATGGCCAGCTGATATATTGTTGTGGACATATTATTACTGTGGGGCAACTATATACTATGATTACATTTTTATTGAGCTTTCTCAACCATAATTCCCTCT
The DNA here is from genome assembly GCF_001604975.1 of Cebus imitator. Taxonomy (NCBI): domain Eukaryota; kingdom Metazoa; phylum Chordata; class Mammalia; order Primates; family Cebidae; genus Cebus; species Cebus imitator. The sequence continues at coordinate 138,485 of NW_016108217.1, read as the reverse complement.
CCTTTGTATTTCCATCAAAAAGGAGCTATGGAAAACATCTAATAAAAATATTGAACTGCATTTCACAGCTTAACAATGTAAATGTTTATCAATAATTCATAGCAAACCCAGTGCCACTGGTTTCTATATCATGTTCTGTTTTTCTAACATTATAAAAGAAAATGATAATAAAAGAAGCCATTATGAAAGGAAATCTCTCTCTCTCTAGCTGTCTTGTTAAATAGTCATTGACAGTGTGTCAGGAAACTATACCATACACAGAATTAAGCTCATTGCTCTTATAAATTCTGGGTTCAATGCAGGATGGACTTAGTATCCTAATAAATAATAAATCTGTGGAAGGAAGATATACTTTATTCAATAGGGATTTTTTTTTTTTTTTTTTTTTTTTGAGACAGAGTTTTGCTCTTGTTGCCCAGGCCAGAGTAAAATGGCGTGATCTCAGCTCACTACAACCTCTGCCTCCCAGGTTCAAGCGATTCTCCTGCCTCAGCCTCCCAAGTAGCTGGGATTACAGGCATGCGCTACCATAGTCAGCTACTTTTGTATTTTTTAGTAGAGACAAGGTTCTTCATGTTGGCCAGGCTGGGCTCAAACTCCTGACCTCGGGTGATCCTCCCACCTCAGCCTCCCAAACTGCTGGGATTGCAAGCATGAGCCAGCGTGCCCGACCTAACGGGGAACTTTTTAAATCAGCTTTTTAAAAATCAACTTTATTGAGGTATAATTTACAAACACTAAAAAGCTCACATTTGAAATATACAATTCAATGAGCTTTGACAAATGTGTAAATCTATGCAACCACTACCACCACAATTAGGATATAAAACATTTCCATTATTTCAGAAAGTTCCTTGGGGTTCCTCTCTAGTCATATCCATTCCCACAGGAAACTCCTGTTCTGAGTTATGTCACCACTGTTTTACCTGTTATTTGCCTTTTATTCACTTTCTATAAAGTAATATATGTACTCTCCTGTATCTTTCTTGACTCATCATGATTTTTTTCAAACTTCATTTATTTTGTTGTTTAGTTTTTTGTATTTACATTCATGTTCTATTTTGGATTATCTCTTTGTAAAGTGTGAGGGGGTGGTTGAAACTTATTTTTCCCCCAATAGGAATAAAACATTTTTATTTCTATATAGAATTATGTTAGTGCCTTTGTTGAAAATCAATTGACCATATGTGTGGTATATTTCTGGAATCTCCATTATGTTCCACTCATCTAAATGTGTATATTTACCCAGAATCACACTGCCTTGATTTCTGTAGATTTGTATCTACAGTACACAGTCTCAAAATCAGGAAATGTGGGCACTCCAACTTTTTTTTTCAAAATCATTTTGGCTACTCTAGATCTGTTTTGTGTTGCTACATAATTTTTAGAATCAACTTGTCAATTTTTTTTAAAGAGACTGATAGAATTATGAATGTGATTTTGTTGACTCTATACATCAATTTGTGAAGAACTGACATTTAACAGTATTGTATCATCCAATGCATGAATATGATATAATTCTTCATTATTTAAATCTTCCTCAGTTTCTCTCAGCAATGTTTTGCGCTTTCTGATTGTGGGAATTTTTGTACATAATTCAGTTTTATGGTATTGTAAATATAATTTTTAAATTTTTTAAAATTTATTTCATTTTTTTGAGTTGGAGTCTTGCCATGTTGCACAGGCTGGAGTGCAGTGGTGCGATCTCAGCACACTGCAACCTCCCTGGTTCAAGCAATTCTTCTGCCTCAGCCTCCCAGGTAGCTGGGATTACAGACATATGCCACCACACCCAGCTAATTTTTGTATTTTTAGTAAAGACGGGGTTTCGCCATGTTGGCCAGGCTGGTCTTGAACTCCTAACCTCATGATCCACCTGCCTCAACCTCCCAAAGTGCTGGGATTACAAGCATGAGCCACTTCGCACAGCCTTAAATTTTATTTTCTGATTATTTATTGTCAATATATGTAGAAATGAAGTTGATTTTTGTATTTTGACTTTGAATCCTGTGACTTTACTACATTTACTCATTCATTCACATACTATTTTTATAAGATTCTTTAGGATTTTATAAATAGATATTTATATCCCCAAACAGGTTTTTTTTTTTCTTTCTAATCTTTTGTACTTTTTCCTTGACTATTCAACTTGCTAGGATGTCTAGTACAATGTTGAACAGAAGTGAACACCCTTGCCTTATTTCTAAGCTTAAAGAGAAGACATTCAGCATTTTACCATTTTTGTAAGTGGTAGCTGTATGTTTTTCACAGATGACCTAAATAAAGTTGATTTTGAACTTTTAATATATTTTCATTACTATTCAATTTAAAATGTTTTCTTTCATTTGTTAAATCCATCCTCTGAAGCATTTATCATTTGAGTTGCAAATAATTCGATTACACTCTAAGTTATTTTACAATGTGTAATTATTATTGATGACGGGTTTGGTTATTTTTTGTTGTTGTTGTTTGTTTTTTTGTTTGTTTTTTTTTTTTGAGATGGAGTCTTACTGTATCACCCAGGCTGGAGTGCAATGGCATAATCTTGGCTCATTGCAACCTTTGCTTCCCAGGTTCAAGCAATTCTCCTGCCTCAGCCTCCCAAGTAGCTGGGATTACAGGCCCCCACCACCGCACCCAGTTAATTTTTGTATTTGTTTGTTTGTTTGTTTTAGTAGAGATGAGGTTTCACTATGTTGGCCGGGCTGGTCTTGAACTCCTGACCTCAATTGATCCACTTGCCTGGGCCTCCCAAAGTGCTGGGATTACAGGTGTGAGCCACTATGCCTGGCCGACTACAGTTATTATCTGCTTTCTCTTGCAACTTCTTCACCAGGGTCATTTTGAAGTGTGTTGTTTAATTTACAAATATTTAGAGATTTTTCTAGATACTGTACTGTTATAAATTACCAATTTAATTCTTGTGATATCAGAGACATATTTTGTAAGATTTCTATCTTTTAAAAATCACTGAGGCTTACTGTTTTGTCAAATAAAATTGTGCACATTCCATGTGCATTTGTAAATAATGTATTTTCTACAGTTGTTGAGTATAGTGTTCTATAAATCTCTCAGGTGGGTCAAGTTGGTTTCTAGTATTAATCAAATTTATTTTTATACCTTTTTCAATAATTTTTTACCCTACTAGTTATATCAAGTATAGCAATACTTCTAAGAGAAGTATGTTAAAATCTCCAACTATAATGATGCATTGGTGCATGTTTCCATTGATTTTCAACTTTGTGAATTTTGCTGCTTTGTTATTAATTGCATATATATTTTTTAATTATGTCTTCCTCATGAATTGCACCTGTTATTGTTATGAAATGTCCAACACTGTCTTGCAATATTTATTGTATTTATGGTTATTTAGATTGTAATATAGCCATACTTCCTTATGTTTGCTTTTGGCCAGGTATAGCTTTGTTCTTAATATTTCAACATTTTTTGTTTATTTAAAATGTTTCTAATGTACAGCATATGGTTGAAACTTGCTTCTCAACTTAGCCTATCAATCTCTGCATTTTAATTAGAATCTTTAGTACATTTACATTACATTGATATGGTTCTATTGAAGTTTACTACTTTGCTATTTGTTTTGTAATTGCCCAATGTTTTTGTTTTTGTTTTAGCTCTTTTCTACCCTTTTTTTCTTAATCAAATATTTTAATGAACCATTTAATGGCCTCTATTTTTAGTTATGATATTGTCTTTATTGAATACTTTTGGGTTAAAAATATACAAGCTTGATACACCAATGCTTATTTTGAAATTGATACCGTACCTCATCATACTTTGAACCTGATAGTTTTCATTTTCTTCTTCTCAATTCCCATTTCACACTGCAAAATAATGCAATTATATTTACCCAACCCCACATCATTTGTACTATTTTTGTCATTTATTTTATTTATAAATACATTGTGAGTATCAAATTACAGTGTTACAATTTTTCCTTAAAAACGTCAGATGTCTTTTGAGAACAATATGAGGAAAAAACTGTCATATATTTAATTATTTACCACTTCCAGTGTAGTTTTTTCCTTCCCACATAGCCACATTTCCATCTGTTATCAGAACCTTTCAGCCTGAAGAGTAACATTTAGCCTTTGTTATAATTCAGGTCTTATGGTAATGAATTTTTCAGCTTTCATTTTTATGTTTAAAAGGATATTTTCTCATATTTCTCCTTAGTTTCAATGGAAACAATCATCCTTAGTTTTCCTATATGTACTGTGTTTTGTCCACTTTTAAGATATTTGATTTTTTAATTTCGAATTTGAGCTGTTTGAGTCTGATTTGCCTAGGTGTGGATTTCTTTGTATCTATCCTCTTGTGGATTCATGAAGAATTTGCATCTATAACTATTTATCATCGAAATATTTGGCCATTAATTTCCAGATATATTTTTCTGCTACTTTCTTGCTCTTTTCTCCTTCTGATCCCGTAATTATATGTTTAATAGGGTTCCCAATATTATCTCAAAAGTTCCTGATGCTCTGATAATTTTCCTTTAGTTTTTTTATTTTAGACTCTGTTTGGGTGGAAAATACACTGTTCTCTAAAAGTGTGGCGTTTTTAAGTACTTTCTGATGTCTTAACTAGATGCTGGAGTGTTAATGAGCTCTCTCCACTTTAGCTGGACTGGACTGGACCATGAATGTCCGCCAGCACAGATTTGTATCTAAAACTCTTTTGCATTCTCAATACTATTAACAGCCACTTTCTCATATGCTTTTTCATGTAATCTGCAAAGCCTAGCCCTCAACCAGTAATACCAAGGAACTCTTGTACACCCCCGTGTTCAGCTTTCTCCCCTGGTGCCTTATCATGTAGAATCTGGCTCTCTTGGCTGCCCTGAATTCTGTCCTCTGCCTCTTTTTCTCGGTGGGATGCTTGCACTCTGCCTGGACTCTAGCTACCTAGGTTGATGTCAAAAAATTGTATCCATGCAGAAAGCTGGGTGATCTTGGGGCTCTCCTTGTGAGTTTCCCTATCTTAGCTATTGTGGTCTTCCCTGCTTGTTATTCAGTGCCTGAAAACAGTTTTGTAACAATTACTGAAATTACCATAGCCAAGTGAAGATTAAAAATTGTTATGCATATGCTATCTACTTCTTCAGACTGTTTTTGTATAAACTCTAAAACGTCATAAAATTAAATAGGAAAAGTGTTTTTATAATAAGGGAAAAAAAGGAAAAATTGGGAAAAAAATATAGTCACTCACAAAGTGACTATATTTCTATATTTGTTTGCCTCGTCCTGTGGGGCAGGATGGTCTATAAACGTTCTATATAGTGTGACTCATTGTCTTTTCAGTCGTCAGCCTCCTAGGGAAATTCTAAGATTCCACCAGTCTAAGCAGGCCAGACTTACCAATTCTGTAACTTTTCCTCGATTGTTAATAGTATTTTTCCTTGTTAATGGTTCAGGCCTCTCTTGAAAAGTCCATGCTCCTTTCTAAATGCTAAATCCAGAATGTTGTAGAAGGAATGAGTGGCTATTTCCTCTGAGCATTTTGTTTGAATAAGAAATACCAATGTTCTTAAGGTGTCTTTTCAAGCTGTAAGAGGAAAGCTGACACTCTTGACTGACTGGAGGTTCTTCTATTGTGGGTTGTTGTTGTTTTTTTAACTCCCAAAGTATTGCTAGATCTGTGTCAGGACATGTCCTTTAAGAAGGGCTCAGGCAGGAGCCAGTTACGCTGAGAACCAAGTACTCCTCGGTAGGCAATGGAGGGAAAGCCAGCAAAAGATAAGAGAAATTGGGCATTTTCATCAGGCCAGATGGTCAAACTGGAAGGTTGAGCCACCTGAACACACTGTGTTATTTTATTGGCCATTAAGCAAAGTAAAATTTTGCAGTAATATTTGACAACATGTTTTTTTTCTCCCTCATTTAAAATCATCAGGTCTGAAATGTGTCAAGTGAAAGTTGAACACAAAATGAAGTCTGTGTTCCAGGAAATGTCACTAAGGGTTTTGAGGCAGCTGACACTTTCATTGAAGTTCTATGGAAGCAAGATTAAAGAATTGATCAATGGTTCCCCAGTGGATCAGATGAGTTAGATATATGTGAATTCTCTAGAGATTGACTTTTTCTTTTTTTTTTTTTGGCTTCACCTCCAAGAAGGAGTCTATGGAAGTTCCTCCCAAAACAGTTCTTGCTAGAGAGTTATTTAAAAAGAAATCATTCTAAGACTTCATAGAACATGGGACTGAAATAGAGCCCAAATCTCATCCCATGCCCCACCCACCACCCCCAACCTAAGCTGCCATTGCTCTCTCTGCATGCACCAGCATGGCCATCTTGGGATTTAAGTGCTGTATCCTGGCTCGCCCTAAAGCCTTTCTATGTCCTCAGCATAGAGACCACTCATGGTCTTGTGTTCTTTTCATGCTGATGTTCTCAAAGGGCTCGCTTCCAAGAGGATGCTATGTATTGGCTTCAGAACCACTGGGAAATGTCAAGAGGGCTCCTAGGATCTGATGTCATCAGTGTTTCCTGCTGCTCTCCACACAATGTGTTTTGATCTTTCTTTCTTCCAGGGCCGCTGCTTCTCAGCTGCCCCATTTACTTTTTCCAGGACTGCATGAGTCTGCAGCAGCTCATCATTTCAGTTGCTTTCATCTTCAAAGTGATTCCTTAATCACTTTTAAGTGGCTTCAGGTACTAACTTTCCATGAACTTCTAATAAGTGTAAAAGAATGGTACATTTTCCTTTTTTTAGGCTTCCAGTTTATTCAAAAATTTCAAGCTCTACCCAAAAACCAGGAGACTCCAATGCCAAATTGTCAAATGAAAGGATTTTCTTGAAGTTTCAGCCAATTCTTCTCCCAAAATATAGGAGGACTGAATATTTCTGAGTTTAGAATCTGGTGAAACTTTCACCTAGGCACCTTAGTCACAGGCTGTCTCCCGACCACAACATCCTCATCAGTGGAATTCGGGGTTGAAGAGAGAATAAGGAAATAAATGCCAAACTATTAATTTCATGTACCCTGTTGAAATGTGGAAGCTGATTATCCATACTGATGTCATTGTCACTGACTACATTAAAGTTTCTATACAACTTCAGTAAGCATTTTGATGCCAGCTAGGCAGTGAGAGACATGTGCTGGGGACACCAAGCTGAATGAGATGATGCCCCTGCCTGCAAGAGCACACATGGAAGTCAGTGGTCCAAACAGTAAGAGTCTGAAACTGTTTTTGAGTAGCTCCTTTTCACTCTAAGGAAATAGGAATCTCCAGACAGGAAAAATCTCTGCTAGACAACACTATTTTTGTACCGACAGATGCTTTATACCTTCCCACCTTCATTTCAGGAGCTCCCTGGCCAAAACCTGATTTGCTACATCTGTCCCTCAGATGTGGGGTTTTCATTTGCCCTAGCTCAATTTTCAGTAGTTACACTGAACGCATCTTCACCTTCTTATGCTCTACCTGCGTTGTGCCAACTGACCACTCTCCTCAAAGCGGAAAATTGTCTCTGCTTTCTTAGAAAATGAAGATCAACCAAGGATGCTCCGAATCATTTTAAGATTTTGCAGGCTACGTGTTTAAGGAAAGCAATGCAACTTAAGATATATGAATGTCTTATCCAGTCACTGGTGCTAGGCACTAGAGTGCATGTGGAAGTGAATTTCCCATGAATCTCGTGAGGCTTAAGCCTCAGAGTCCTGCACTCCGTGGCTTTGGGAGGGGTCCTAATAATGTCTTACGGTCATTCTGTATTCTTCTTTATAAAATGGGCTTCCCAAATTGTGCATGCTTCTGATCCCACAAAACCTGAATCTGTGTTTGAGTATGTTTTAATAACAAGTCAATAAGAGGTAGCCCCTGTCCTTAAAGAGCTTAAGTTTAGCAAGTGAAAGAAGAAAAATAAATGCCACTAAATACAAGGTATTTTCCCATTGACATTGTTTGTGTTCAATTTTGATCTGTAAGTGCTTAGAGACATGGTTTAAATGATCAATAGCTTATTTCTTAATTTAACTATAACATATATTTAAAGTAAATATTCTCTAATACATTGATCTGGAAATATTACTTTTTTTACACTCAAATTTTATAGAACAATTTTATTCAAACTTTTCATATGCAACTTTGACGTCAGTGTCTTAATCATCACTAGGCTCCTTTTTTGAATCATCTGACAAAGTTTTCTTATATACCGTATTCACGGCTAAGTTGTTTCAACTATAGCACCTTTTGATTTCAGGCATAGTTCTGTCACTGGAAATTTTATCCCATGCCACTAGAACTCACTAGCATAAGAATATGTTTCTCATTTACCCTATATATATTTGAGACTCCTGCAGCTTACAGTGACTATGTATCTATTTAAAAATGACTTTTAGCTTTTTTAATAATGATATCCATCATTTGCAGTGGTGAAGTCTTTCCACCCAGAAATACTCACTAAAGCTGTGCTTAATTCCTACTTCTGTCAGGTTAAATTATCTAGCATTGATTAAGGTTGTTTCAGGTTAATACAGTGATTCTCAGTTCTAGCTGTACATTGGAATCACCTATAGTGTATTCCAATGCCTGGGTGCACTCCCAGAGATTCTGATTTAATGATCTGGGATGCCGGCCAGGCATTGGAATATTTTTAATTCTCTAGGTGATTCCATTGTGCAACCAAGGTTGAGATCCATTGTCTTCCCCAAGCAATCCTTTATTATTCAAAATAAAATGACTGGGAGAAGGACAGGTGCCTTAACATGAGAGACTTCATAAGGACTCAAATATGAAATAACTGCCTCTTTTCTAAGTAATAATTTAGAGAAATTTAAATGTCATATACTTAAGTACATGTGTATAATTTATAAGTATATATATGCAAATACTTTTTAATATAAATTTTTCTATTTCAAAAGTTAGACTTGCTCACTGCATACGATTTAGAAAATATCAGACTTTGTATATCATTTGAGGGGTAAAGACATAAAGAACTCAACGATGATTTCAGGAGAAACCAACATCAGTGGATTCACCTGAATAAAGAGTGAGAATTTATGTTAGCAGATGTAAGAAGGGGAGAAGGTGTGCCAAACAAATAAAATGAAAATATAATACTCAGGGTCTTCAAAAGTGTGGTATATTTGAGGTGACAGTAAGAAAATAAAAATAAATGTTTTCTTATGGGTAAAGCCATGTGTCTGGCTACTAGAGATGACCAACACTTCAAGATTCCCTATTTGCTAGGTTTCAGCATGGCAGGATAGACTAACATCTGAAAATGACCATACAGTTGTTGAGGGTGCTGTT
>NW_016108217.1:116210-128966 GCF_001604975.1 Cebus imitator | reverse complement strand
AGTAGAGACGGGGTTTCACCATGTTGACCAGGATGGTCTCGATCTCTTGACCTCGTGATCCACCCGCCTCGGCCTCCCACAGTGCTGGGATTACAGGCTTGAGCCACCGCGCCCGGCCAACTCTGCAGTTTCTTGACTGAGCAGGTCTGAGCTCATGTGTACTGTCTTCCTTTGGCCCTTGGGATATTTGACATTCTTTCCTCTTTCTGTCCCTTTGTTTTGGACCAACTGGCTGCAAGATGATAAAAGCAGGAGCTGATGATCCTAAATATCTAAACTGAGAAAGTCACATCAAGCTTAGTCACTGCTAATCTGACAGCAGATGTTTCTGGTTGAAATTCATTGAGAAAGAAGGAAAAAAAGAAAGCAAATGCTCTGTAAGATCCATGTATTGATTTTCTTTATAGGGCATAGAGACAAGAAATGAAATAAGGATAAAAGTGGATGTCGCTCATGATGAATCCTGGTTTCCAACCCAGTTGGCTTTTCCACAGAACAAATGATAAAAAGGGCAGAATTCAATCTTTGAAGAGGTAAGAGCCTGCAATAGAAAGGTAATGAACATTTGTAATGCAATTCCCATTTTTTAAAGTCATTTTTCAGTCTTACATAATATTCTTGTTAGTTGTGAGACAATCACTTGGATATTCTTATTCTCTTTTTTTTTTATTATTATACTTTAAGTTCTCGGGTACATGTACATAACATGCAGATTTGTTACATAGGTATACACATGCCATGGTGGTTTGTTACATCCATCACCCCATCATCTACATGAGGTATTTCTCCTAATGCTCTCCTTCCCCTAGTCCCCAACCCCCAACAGGCCCCAGTATTATGTGATATTCCCCTCCTTGTGTCCATGTGTTCTCATTGTTCAGCACCCACTTATGAGTGAAAACATGGTTTTCTGTTCTTGTGTCAGTTTGCTCAGAATGATGGTTTCCAGCTTTATCCATGTCCCTGCAAAGGACATGAACTCATCCTTTTTTATGGCTGCATACTATTCCATTGTATATATGTGCCACATTTTCTTTATCCAGTCTATCATTGATGGGCATTTGGGTTGGTTCCAAGTCTTTCCTATTGTGAACAGTGCCACAATAAACATACATGTGCATCTGTCTTTATAATGGAATGATTTATAATCCATTTGGTATATACTCAGTAATGGGATTGCTGGGTCAAATGGTATTTCTATTTCTAGATCCTTGAGGAATTGCCACACAGTCTTCCACAATGGTTGAGCAAATTTACACTCCCACCAACAGTGTAAAAGCATTCCTGTTTCTCCACATCCTCTCCAGCATCTGTTGTCTCTTGATTTTATAATGATAGCATTTCTAACTGGCTGAAGATATTATTTCAATGTGGTTTTGATTTGCATTTCTCTAATGACAAGTGAAGATGAGCTTTTTCTCATATGTTTGTTGGCTGCCTACATGTCTTTTTTGAGAAGTGTCTGTTCATATCCTTCATCCACTTTTTGATGGGGTTGCTTGGTTTTTTTCTTGTAAATTTGTTTAAGTTCTTTGTAGATTCTGGATATTAGCCTATTATCAGATGGGTAGATTGCAAAAAAAATTTTCCCATTCTGTTAGTTGCCATTTCACTCTAATGATAGTTTCTTTTTCTGTACAGAAGCTCTTTAGTTTAATTATATGCCATTTGTCAATTTTGTCTTTTGAATTTTGTTGCCGTTGCTTTTGGTGTTTTAGTCATGAAGTCCTTGCCCATGCCATGTCCTGAATGGTATTACCTAGGTTTTCTTCTAGGGTTTTTATGGTTTTATGTCTTATGTTTAAATTTTTAATCCATCTTGAGTTAATTTTTGTATAAGGTATAAGGAAGGCATGCAGTTTCAGCTTTCTGCATATGGCTAGCCAGTTTTCGCAATACCATTTATTAAATAGGGAATCCTTTCCCCAATGCTTGTTTTTGTCAGGTTTGTCAAATATCAGATGATTGTAGATGTGTGGTGTTATTTATGAGGCCTCTGTTCTGTTCTATTGGTTTACATCTCTGTTTTGGTACCTGTACCATGCTGTTTTGATTACTGTAGCTTTATAGTATAGTTGAAGTCAGGTAGCCTGATTCCTCCAGCTTTGGTATATTTGTGGGGTTTTTTGTTTGTTTTTTGTTTTGCTTAGGATTGTCTTGGCTATGTGGGCTCTTTTTTGGTTCCATATCAAGTTTAAGGTGTTTTTTCCCAATTCTGTGAAGAAAGTCAATGGTAGCTTGATGGTGATAGCACTGAATCTATAAATTAACTTGGGCAGTAGGGCCATTTTCATGATATCAATTCTTCCTAACCATGAGCATGGAATGTTTTTCTATCTGTTTGTGTCCTCTCTTATTTCCTTGAGCAGTGGTTTGTAGTTCTCCTTGAAGAGATCCTTCACGTCCCTTGTTAGTTGTATTCCTAGATATTTTATTCCCTTTGTGGCAATTGTGAATGGGAGTTCACTCATGATTTGGCTCTCTGTTTTTCTGTTATTGCTGTATAGGAATGCTTGTGATTTTTGTACATTGATTTTGTATCCTGAGGCTTTGCTGAAGTTGCTTATCAGCTTAAGGAGATTTTGGGCTGAAATGATGGGGTCTTCTAAATATACAGTCATGTCATCTGCAAATAGAGACAGTTTGACTCCCTCTTTTCCTAATTGAATACACTTTATTTCTTTTTCTTGCCTGATAGCCCTGGCCAGAATTTCCAATACTATGTTGAATAGGAGAGTGGGAGGGGGCATCCTTGTCCTGTGCCAGTTTTCAAAGGGAATGCTTCCAGTTTTTGCCCATTGAGTATGATACTGGCTGTAGGTTTGTCATACATAGCTCTTGTTATTTTGAGATACGTTCCACTGATGGATTACATTTATAGATTTGTGGATGTTGAACCAGCCTTGCGTCCCAGATTTGAAGCTGACTTGATTGTGATGAATAAGCTTTTTGATGTGCTGTTGGATTCAGTTTGCCAGTATTTTACTAAGGATTTTCACATCAATGTTCATCATGGATACTGGCCAGAAATTTTCTTTTTTAGTTGTGTCTCTGCAAGGTTTTGGTATCAGGACGATGTTGATCACATAAAATGAGTTAGGGAGGATTCCCTCTTTTTGTATTGTTTGAAATAGTTTCAGAAGGAATGATACCAACTTCTCTTTGTACCTCTGGTGGAACTCAGCTGTGAATCCATCTGGTCCTGGACTTTTTTTGGTTGGTAGGCTATTATTGCTGCCTCAATTTCAGACCTTGTTACTGGTCAATTCAGGGATTCAACTTCTTCCTGGTTTAAGCTTGGGAGGGTGTACATGTCTATGAATTTATCCAATTCTTCTTGATTTACTGGTTTATTTGCATAGAGGTGTTTGTAGCATTCTCTGATGGTAATTTGTATTTCTTATATATATATATATATATTTTTTTATTGTGTTTTAGGTTTTGGGGTACATGTAAAGAACATACAAGATTGTTGTATAGGTACATGGCAAGGTGGTTTGCTGCCTTTCTCCCCATCACCTATATCTGACATTTCTCCCCATGTTATCCCTCCTCAACTCCGTACCCCTTCCTGTCCCTCCTCTAGTTCCCCCCCAACCAACCCCAGTGTGTGATGCTCCCCTCCCCATGTCCATGTGTTCTCATCATTCAACGCCCACCTATGAGTGAGAACATGTGGTGTTTGATTTTCTGTTCTTGTGTCAGTTTGCTGAGAATGATGATTTCCAGGTTCATGTCCACACAAAGGACACGAACTCCTCATTTTTTATGGCTGCATAGTATTCCATGGTGTATATGTGCCACATTTTCCCTGTCCAGTCTATCATTGATGGGCATTTGGGTTGATTCCAAGTTTTTGCTATTGTAAACAGTGCCTGAATGAACATTTGTGTGCATGTGTTCTTATAACAGAATGATTTATAATCCTTTGGATATACACCCAGTAATGGGATTGCTGGGTCAAATGGAATTTCTATTTCTAGGTCCTTAAGGAATGGCCACACTGTCTTCTACAATGGTTGAACTAATTTACACTCCTACCATCAGTGTAAAAGTTTTCCTATTTCTCCACATCCTCTCCAGCATCTGTTGTTTGAGGATTTTTTTAATGATCACCATTCTAATTGGCGTGAGATGGTATCTCAATGTAGTTTTGATGTGCATTTCTCTAATAACCAGTGATGATGAGCATTTTTTCATGTTTGTTGGCCTCATATATATCTTCTTTTGAAGAGTATCTGTTCATATCCTTCACCCACTTTTGAATGGGCTTGTTTGTTTTTTTCTTATAAATCTGTTTTAGTTCTTTGTAGATTCTGGATATTAGCCCTTTGTCAAATGGGTAGATTGCAAAAATTTTTTCCCATTCTGTTGATTGCCGATTCACTCTAATGTATTTCTATGCAATCGGTGATGATATCCCCTTTATCATCTTTTATTGTATGTATTAATTCTTCTCTCTTTTCTTATTAGTCTGGCTAGTGGTCTATTTTGTTGATCTTTTCAAAAAACCAGACCCTGTATTTGTTGATTTTTTGAGTGTTTTTTTTTTTTTTTTTTTTTTTTTGTTTGTTTTTTTTGTTTGTCTCTATCTCCTTTGGTTCTGCTCTTAGTTATTTCTTGTCTTCTGCTAACTTTTGAATTTGTTTGATCTTGCTCCTCTAGTTCTTATAATTATGACATTGGAGTGTCAATTTTAGATCTTTCCACCTTTTTCTTGTGGGCATTTAAAGCTATAAATTTCCCTCTAGAAACTGCTTTAAATATGTCCCAGAGATTCTGGTATGTTGTATCTTCGTTCTCATTGATTTCAAAGAACATCTTTATTTCTGCCTTTATTTCATTCTTTATCCAGCAGTCATTCAGGAAAAGGTTGTTCAGTTTCCATCTAGTTGTGTGGTTAGCTCTTCTTGTTCCATTGATCCCTTTACCATTATGTAATGCCTTTGTCTCTTTTGATCTTTGTTGGTTTAAAATCTGTTTTATCAGAGACTGGGATTGCAAACCCTGCTTTTATTTGCTCTCCATTTGCTTGGTAAATCTTCCTCTATCCCTTTATTTTGAACCTATGTGTGTCATTGCACGTGAGATGGGTCTCCTAAATACAGCACACTGATGGATCTTGATTCTTTATCCAATGTGCCAGTCTGTGTCTTTCGATTGGGGCATTTAGCCCATTGCATTTAAGGTTAATATTGTTATGTGTGAATTTGATCCTGCCATTTGATGCTAGCTGGTTGTTTTGCCCATTAGTTGATGCAGTTTCTTCATAGTGTTGATGATGTTTACAATTTGGTATGTTTTTGCAGTGGATTGTAGTGGTTGTTCCTTTCCATGTTTAGTGCTTCTTTTAGGAGCTCTTGTAAGGCAGGCCTGGTGGTGACAAAAATCTCTCAGCAATTACATTTCCATAAAGGATTTAATTTCTGCTTCACGTATGAAGCTTAGTTTGGCTGGATGTGAAATTCTGGGTTGAAAATTCTTTTCTTTAAGGATGTTGAATATTAGCCCCCACTCTCTTCTGGCTTGTAGGGTTTCTGCCAAGAGATCTGCTGTGAATCTGATGGGCTACTCTTTGTGGGTAACCCGACCTTTGTCTCTGGCTGCCCTTAGCATTTTTTTTCTTCATTTCACCTCTGGTGAATATGACGATTATGTCTCATGGGGTTGCTTTTCTCAGGGAATATCTTTGTGGTATTCTCTGTATTTCCTGAATTTGAATGCTGGCCTGCCTTGCTAGGTGGGGGAAGTTTTCCTGTATTATATCCTGAAGAGTGTTTTCCAACTTGGTTTCCTTCTCCCCATCATTTTCAGGTACACGGATCAAATGTAGATTTGGGCTTTTCACATAATCCCATATTTCTTGGAGGCTTTGTTCATTTCTTTTCACTCTTTTTTCTCTAATCTTGTCTTCTCACTTTATTTCATTGAGTTGATCTTCAATATCTGATATCCTTTCTTNATGGGCTTCTCTTTGTAGGTAACCCAACCTTTGTCTCTGGCTGCCTTTAGCATTTTTTTTCTTCATTTCACCTCTGGTCAATATGACGATTATGTCTCATG
This sequence comes from Cebus imitator, assembly GCF_001604975.1. NCBI lineage: Eukaryota > Metazoa > Chordata > Mammalia > Primates > Cebidae > Cebus > Cebus imitator. Next base: position 122,903 of record NW_016108217.1, on the reverse strand, counting down.
GGGTTGCTCTTCTCAAGGAATATCTTTGTGGTATTCTCTGTATTTCCTGAATTTGAATGCTGGCCTGCCTTGCTAGGTGGGGGAAGTTTTCCTGTATAATATCCTGAAGAGTGTTTTCCAACTTGGTTTCCTTCTCCCCATCACTTTCAGTACACGGATCAAATGTAGATTTGGGCTTTTCACATAATCCCATATTTCTTGGAGGCTTTGTTCATTTCTTTTCACTCTTTTTTCTCTAATCGTGTCTTCTCACTTTATTTCATTGAGTTGATCTTCAATATCTGATATCCTTTCTTCTGCTTGATCAATTTGGCTTGTGTATGCTTCATGAAGTTCTTGTGCTGTGTTTCTTAGTTCCATCAAGTCATTTATGTTCTGCTTTATGCTGGTTATTCTAGTTAGCATTTCATCTAACCTTTTTTCAAGGATCCTAGCTTACTTGCATTGGGTTAGAACATGCTCCTTTAGCTCGGAGAAGCTTATTACCCACCTTCTGAAACCTCGTTCTGTCAATTGTCTAACTCATTCCCCATCCAGTTTTGTTCCCATGCTGGTGAGGAGTTGTGATCCCTTGAAAGAGAAGAGGCTTTCTGGTTTTTGGAGATTTCAGCCTTTTTGCACTGGTTTATTCCCATCTTTGTGGATTTATATACTTTTGGTCTTGAAGTTGGTGACTTTTAGATGAGGTCTGAGTACATGTCCTTTCTGTTCATGTTGAAAATATTTATTTCTGTTTGTTAGTTTTCCTTCTAACAGGCCTCTCTGATGCAGGTCTGTTGGAATTTGCTAGAGGTCCACTCTAGACCCTGCTTGCCTGGGAATCACCAGCAGTGACTGTAGAACAGCAAAGATTACTGCCTGTTCATTCCACTGGTAGCTTCGTCCCAGAAGGCTACCTGCCACATGCCAACCAGAGCTCTCCCATATGAGCTGTCTATCAGTCCCTGCTGGGAGATATTTCCCAGTTAGGATACACAGGAGTCAGGAAGCCGCTTGAGGAGGCAGTCTGTCCCTTATCGGAGCTCAAGTGCTATGCTGGGAGATCCATTGCTCCCTTCTGACCTGCCAGGTAGGGACGTTTAAGTCTACTGAAGCTGAACCCACAACCACCCCTTTTCCCATGTACTCTGTCCCAGGAGGGTGGGAGGTTTATTTATAAGTCCCTGAGGGTCTGCTGCCTTTTTTCAGAGATGTCCTGCCCAGCAAGAAGGGAGTCCAATGACACTGTCTGCCTGTAGAGGCCTTGCTGAGCTGCCATGGGCTCTGCCCAGTTGTGTAAACTTCCCTGCTACTTTGTTTACACAGGCAAGGTTAAAACCACCTACCTGAGCCTCAGCAATGGCGGACACCCCTCCCCATACCAGGTTCAGACATCCCAGATCGAACTCAGACTGCTGTGCTGGCTGTGAGAATTTCAAGCCAGTGGACCTTAGCTTGCTGGTCTTCATGGGTTGGGACCTGCCAAGCCAGATGACTTTGCTCCCTGGCTTCAGCCCCCTTTTTCAGGGAAATTAGCAGTTCTGTCTCACTAGCATTCCAGGCACCACTGGGGTATGAGAAAAGGAAAAAACAAAAACTGCTGTGGCTAAAACGGCTGCCCAGTTTTGTGCTGAAAACCTAGGGTGCTGGTGTTTGAGGCACTGGAGGGAATCTCCTGGTCTGTCAGTTGTGAAGATCATGGGAAAAGCGTAGTATCTGAGCCAGAGTGCCAGAGTGTCAGGAAAAGTCCCTAAAGGCTTCCCTTGGCTAGACGAGGGAGTTTTCCAGCCCCTTGTATTTCCTGGTTGAGGCGATGCCCCACCCTGCTTCAGCTCACCCTCCTTGGGCTGCACCCACTGTCTAACCAGTCTCAATGAGATGAACCAGGTAACTCAGGTGGAAATGCTGTCCTCACCTGCCTTCTGTGTCGCTCTCACTGGGAACTGCGTACCAAAGGTGTTCCTATTCAGCTATCTTGGCAGAAATCCCAAATATTGTCATTCTCCTTTTCAGAAAGAAAGAGAGGCCAAAGAAGGCCAGTAGCCTTCACAAGGTCACTTTCTCAAAAAGACCCGAATCTCTCAACTCTCAGGTCTATGCTTGTCTATGAGAAAGAAAGAACACTATTTATATAAGGAACACAAGCATCTTTAAATTACCAAACCTAGAGAGGCATTGGAATAACACTCACATCACTCCTGGCTTGTGAAAAAGAATTACCTCTTGAAGCCACCTGCTATGTGGGGTCTAGACTAACTGATGACAAATAGCCATAAAATCCCATACACCGGACACCATAACTCTTACCCTATAGTTCAACAGTGTATAGTTCATCACTAATCAATGTTATTTCTGTAAACCAATGATAATACCTTGTGGACAACTTTTATGAATTTTGTAATTAACCTTTTCCTAATTTGTCACTTCCTTAAAAACTTGAGCCTCTCCATAGGCAAGTTGGAGGTGTGTCTTAGACAGCTATCCTCAATCCTGACACAAACAAACTCGCTATATTAATCTTGCCTCAGCTTCCTTCTTTATATTGATACCCACCACCCGTAGTAGATCCCCACCATATGTGTTTTCTTTGCACTAGTAGTCCCAATTTCATAGATACCTAGAAATATCACTGCTCTTCAGGGTAAGAAAATGTAGAAATTGATTATTATCCATAAATTAAGACTTTTTCTGTATTTTAAAAATTATGCATACTTATTTTTAAAATTTCAGAAAAATACAGAACACAAACTCATATTACTCTAGTTCTATTAATAATACATTTTCACTCAGCAATTTTTTTATATCCTTAAGTCTTTTCTTTTCTACTTAAAATTGTCATTTTTTAATGTGGAATGCTATGTTGTTTTACGTTCAAGATAGTATAAGGCCTCTTGTTTTTACACAGACTTAATGAATATTTAGTAGCTCTATAGTGGTAGTTCTTATTTATGAAATCTCTACCATGTTTCAGGCACAGTGCTAGCCTTCAGTAGATATCACAATGACCTTATTAGACAAGAATTTTATACCTGTTTTACAGATAAACATAAACAGGAAAGCAACTCTGCTCAGGCCATGTAAACTTGAATGGGCAACTGTAGATTCCCTCCCCCATGGGGGCTGTTAATCCCTCTCTGTGACACAATTTATAATCAAATAGATATTCCCTGGTTTATTCAAACATTTCCAAACAGTTGAACATTTAGATTGTTTCTAATGTAATGACCACTCATACTTTCTCACTAGTAATTTCCTTAGCATAAATCTTAGAAAGGAATTCCTAGGTCAAAGAACATAAACAATTTAATATGATTTAATTGCCATTCTCTACCTCCCCCTCGCCTAAAGCAGTGTTTTGTTTTGGTTTTGGTTTTTTTTGAGTCAGAGTCTTGCTCCTTCGCCAGGCTCCAGGCTGGAGTGCAGTGACACGATCTCGGCTCACTGCAACCTCCGCCTCCCAGGTTGAAGCAATTCTCCTGCCTCAGCCTCCCAAGTAGCTGGGACTACAGGCGCGCACGCCACCATGTCCAGCTAATTTTTGTATTTTTAGTAGAGATGGGGTTTCACCATGTTGGCCAGGATGGTCTTGATCTCTTGACCTCATGATCCACCCACCTCGGCCTCCCAAAGTGTTGGGATTACAGGCATGAGCCACCACGCCTGGCCAAAGCAGCGTTTTAACAGCAAAACACGGAATCAACCTAGGTAGGTGCTCATCAACAGTGGACTAGATAAAGAAAATATGGTACATATACAGCGTGGAATGCTATGCAGCCATAAAAAAGCACAAAATTATTTCTTTACAACAACATGGATATAGCTGGAGGCCATTATCCTAAGCAAACTAACACAGGAGCACAACAGCAAACACTGCATGTTCTCGCTTACAACTGGGAGCTAAACATCAAGTATATACAGTCATAAAGATAGGAACAATAGATACTGGGGACTGCTTGAGAAAGGAGAGTGGGAGGGAGGTGAAGGTTGAAAAGCTACCTATTGGGTATTGTGCTCACTACCTGGATGACAGGATCATTTATACACCAAACCTCAGGGATACACAATTTACCCATGTAACAAACCTGCATATGTACCCTCTGAACCTAAACTCAATAATATCCATTTGTGCTCCAGATGGGAGTCAGAGTGCCTATCCCATAGTGCTTCTATCCACATAAACATTTAGCTTTATGTCTCCTTATCTTTTTCCTTTGTTAAATTACAGGTGAAAAATATTAGCTATTTATTTTATACAAAAAGATCTGACACATTTTGGAAGATCTAAGCTGTGTTCTTGACTTTCCCTTCCACATGTACTCCTGTCTCTTTGACTTAATAATTTTATCTTTACTTTTCTTAATGTCATGGATAAAAATTGTTCACTAGTCCACTGTTTGCAAGGCTTTATGCTTGATTTGGGCACAGTTTGGGGGTACACAGTGCTACCACCAACCTGTAAGAGCTTAATGTTTAGTAGGCATAAAAGAAAAAAAGCTAACAAAATAATTGTCCAGTGAGTTCCTAATATTCAGAGGAGGGAGAAATCAGAGATTCCCAACCCGTCTTCTCTCTCCTCTCTTTCTCTGACAAGGGCAAATTTTCTACTCTCCACATCCTTCTTCCAAAATAGCTGAGTCATGTTCCTGAATAATTATAAAGCAGTACCAAATCCCTAGCATCTATACACACATCTATATGCTTTTAATTAGGGGAGGGAGTGAGGGTGGCAGAGGTGTCTGGGAGGTCTGCTCATCATATGTTTAGAGATTCTGGGAAACCTATAATAAATGCTATTCACGACAGGAGTTTATTACAATAAACTCAGAAGCTTTCCCCAGTGATGTGTAGCCCTTAAGAAGTGCAGATTATACCAAATTCAATTGCAAATTGGAAAGTGTCTATAAGACCACAGGAGAAAAAAGTACACTGTGGGTGTATTTTTCTGACTGTCGTTATTACTGAAAACAAGGACAGCAAGTGGGGATAGTAGGATGATTTAGCATCCCAGGGCAACCTCAGGAAGATAAGTACCCTGTGCTTTTACAAGGCAATGGTTTCATACACATGAAAGGGCAGCTGAAAAAGAGGAACGGCCCAAATGCAGTGATGTCAGTTACTTTGCTGTTATTTGGATGGTGATAGGGTGAGGGAGGAGGATGGAGTCACCCAGAGTAGAAATGGGGAGACCAAGAAGAGCATCCAGGGGCTTTGCTGCACTAGGGGGTGAGGAGGCCTGTGTAGATCAGCTTTAAGAGTCAGGGGTCATGGCCTGAGGTGAAGGGAGAGGAGATGCTGCAGGATTGTAAGCAGGATGAGGAAGAGATGGAGACAGGAAGGTAAAGCCCTTTGTAGGCTGGAATCCCAGGTACCCGTCACCATATCTGACACAGGCTTATACCATTTATAATTCTTCTACCCCTCATCCCTTAGTTACAAACTTTTACTCATCCTTCAAGTATCATGTGGCTTAAAACTCTCTTCCTCAAAGAAGCCTTTTCTGACCCCCTCAGGGACAGATTTTCTAAGCCTAGTAGGTACCTCCTAGGTTGCCAATTTCCATTGCCATCATAGCATGTTTTCATGCTTTCATTGTCTTTCATCCCCTGCAGTCTTGCAGGATGCTGCTGTGTCCCCTGGATTAGCACAGTGCCCCACACCAAAGGCCTTAAGACACACAAGGGTTGAGTGAGTAGAGTGGTCCCTGCAGCTCAGTCATCTGCTCTCTGATGGATGTTTGTTATTACAAGGCTGTGAGCAGCCCGAGGGGAAGACTTTGTTGGACTGATTTCCATATCCCAGGTCCTAGTATTCTGCCTGGGACCTGGTAGGTGCTCACTGATATTTGCTGAACAAGACAACTGGTGGAAGCCAGTGCCAGTTACAGGAAAGTGGCACATTCAGGCAGTTGGCTTGACCTCCTTTTACTTTTGTTTTAAAATTCAAAACCCAGGTTTGTCTAAAGTAAAGTCCTCGACATAGTGGGTGCCCTGTTTACTAGTTCTGATGATGTTTGAGACTAGACATCATTATAAAAATAACAGGCCCTTCAGCAAAACTGTGCCGTGATTGATTTTTCACAACCTGTTTTGCAGAGAAAAATGTAATGCTAAGCAAAAATAGTTTTATTTGTGTATCCATTCTAGCTTTTTTGTTTGATTATGTGATTTAAAGTCCAATTCTTATCCATTTATGGCTAAAGCCTAGATTCTAGTCAGTGATGTGATCAATATATTATATAGAGAACTCAGGATAATATAAAAATTTAGAGAAGAGCTAATGCAAGCTAATAAATTTACAACACTAAGGAGCTGAAATTTTTAGCTTTTTATTAAACAAATATAAGAAGGGCCCCCATAACTTCACAAAATTTAATGTGAGTCAGACCCAAGTTAATGGTCTACACATTAGCCAAGGTTTGGACGTGAGATTTAACATCTGTTAAGCCTAAAAGTAATTGTATACTCAAAAATGTGCCTAATTAGCTAACGAATGGGTCTCTGGCATTGACATTTCCAAGAAATCCTAAAAGGGAAATAAGAAGTCTGTTGGGAAGGAGGAACTTATGATTACATCATGTAAAAAAAAATTAATACTTAGATCAAGCTTCTTTAAGCATGAGCCATAATCCTGCATGCTTGAATTTTGGTGTGTTTTAGTTTTTATTATTGTTAAGGATATAATTAATTAACTTGTACTTTTTTTTTTTTTTTTTTT